>NW_026895742.1:0-182325 GCF_033153095.1 Gastrolobium bilobum | reverse complement strand
CAAATTAAGCGTATGATATATCAAATTGAAGGTTGAGGTGTCTAGTTTGTATTATAAAAATTTGAAAGCAAACTGGATGAGTGGATTTTCTGCAGTAATTCGTGGAGTGAGAGTGGTTTTGAGCTGTTTTGGAGTTGGTTGGCAGTTTTGCTTGTCCAACTTCAAACGTCGATAACCGGAGCAAACGAGCTCTAAATAAGGTGTGTGATAGCTTCCTAGAAATTTAATTAAGTAAGAAAAAAGGATAACTAGAGAGGAAGGTCTGGTTTTGCGTGTTGTGTTCGCAGAAAAATAATTAGTGAACTATGTTCGGATAGGTAAAAACATAAGATTGAGAAATTGGCTAAGTGGGTTTATGGGAACCCCTTAGTAACTTATAATAAGTAAAATAAGATATAAAAATAGTTTAAATAAGTATTCTGCAAGAGTTTACAGTTATGGTCACAGCTTTTAATTATTATGCTTTTTATTGTTTTAAATGTTCGCGTAATAATCTAAAAACGTTTATTCGCATTTTTATAAATGAATTGCTGTGATTGTAACTGCGCTTAATATCATAATTAATGTTAACAATACCAGTGTACAACAGGCTGTTACATTTTATGGTATCGGAGCAGTTTTTTAGGGAACTCTGATAATGTATAGCTATGTTATGTGCTGCAAAGTTGTATGTAGATTCTTATCGATTACTGCATATGTGATTCCTTAGTGTGGGTCTGATCAACCCATTCCTTTGTGTTACATGGGTGGTCATTGTAAGAAGCCTGCGTGGCAACCTTGGAGCACCGAATGTAAGTCCTTAGCCTGATGTTGTGGTTGCAGTGTTGACTGCTCCATGGACAAGAGATGGCGGTAATTAAAATACGAATATTAGAGGACTTAAGGGAAACAGACTTAAATGTTTTGTCTGACCTTTCTGGTGAAAGTTATAAAGTGGTATCATAAGTAAAAATTGTAAACAAGCCTATGGTGTGTACAATATTTGCATAGGAGAAATTTCTAGTATTGAGGATAATAAATATATAATTGAGATGGGTTTATAATATGAAGACAGTATTGGTAAAATATCTAAGTATAAGTGTAGTATAGTAAAACAATTATGTATAGGTGAACTTGGTGAATGGACTTCATTAAGGTGAGTGACTTAGAACCTGATGGGTTATTGAAAAATGTGAACATGTATGCTTAGTTATGAGTTTGAATATGTTATGTTTGATTAGAAGTTATAAGACCGGGATAGATGGTGTACACTTAAATGAATTGGGATGGTTAATGTAGAGAAATAAATAGGATATTTGATGATTAATCTTAAGGGATTTGACCACTTGAAATTATTATGCTAGTGAAGTGTTAATTGAAATATGTTGACATATGGAAATTAAATCCATAAGGAGTTAGTGTTTAGTAAACATAGGTGAGATTAAGTAATTACGTAGTATGCGTAGAAGGAAGAAATTGAGAAAATCGCCATGGATGACATAAGATAAATGTACGATGAAGACACTATTGTAATTAATGGATGTCGATTCAAATTGGCAGACATGTCAGTTATAAATGAATAGGATGGTTGAAATGTATAGTCATGAGTAAGACAGTAATGAGAATTGTAAAGGAATTATGATCTAGTGGTCTATATATATGTACCACTAATAGTAGTATGCTTGTGAAATCATTTGGTATTTGATATGGGTTGATAGACGGAGTGGAGGTATTTCAATGTAATGAATATTCTACAACCACCAAGGGTGGAAGTGAGCAAAAAAAATTGATAAGACTCAAGCAGGATGTCAGACTTATATATATGAGCCACTTACTGGGGAGGAAAACCTCAAGATAGCTAAAGGTATAAAATTTTAGAAATGATTTCTAAAGAATACTCATCTAGTGTGATTAAAATTGATAGGTAATTACATTAAGTGTAGATACATGCATAAGAGTAAAATGAAATTGAGTGTGAAAATGATATGACTAGTGAAAGGACTAGGGTACCATTGAATGATGAAATTGTATTATCAGTGCAAGGACTGATGTACAATAAAGTTGTGTATTGTATTATCAGTGCAAGGACTGATGTACAATAAAGTTGTGTGTTGCATTATCACTGCAAGGACTGATATACAGAAAATTGTGAATTGTATCACCAGTGCAAGGACTGATGTACAGTAAAATTATAAATTGTGTTAATGTTGTACTTAGTTCTATACGATTTGAACGGTAACATGACAGAAGAAACTATTAAGAGTTAGGGAATGTGTACGAGATGGTGAAGAGAATATGAATCATTATAATACTGACTTTGTGATAAACCATGTCTAAGGGTTAACCAAATGAAAGTAAACTATCAGTGGGAAGAATTAAACGAGAGAGTATAATGAATTGACTTATATGTAATAGGGTATATTATACCACTACTAATATTATTATTAGGGGTATCCCCATGTGAATATACCCAAGATATTTTGCCGTTATATACGGATGTGATACAGACACCAAATGGACTGGGTCCATGTGTGATCTGGAGTGTACTGGGTGCACGTTTGCTGTTATATACAGATAAGTTATAGAAATATACATTCCTCTGTGCACTGGGTGCATGTAATACGACTTAATAGTGTGGATATCTCTGTGCGGCTTATGTGCCCGGAGTGTGTAGCTATCTCCGTGCGGATTATGTTCCCGGAGACTACTATTATTTTATATGAGTAATATGAGACGAGGAAGTATCTCGCATTGATGAGACTGCTAGTATAGTTGAGGTGTTTGATGTAAGTGCACAAATAAGAAACATTTGGGGGATGATCCTAGTACGGGGGCAGCGAGTGGTAGGTTGCCTATTACCGCGTGAATCATGAGGGCAGATTCTCTGATCGGGGGGTCATTTACATCTGGGGCCCTTAGGACAGCAAGCGTTCGAGGGGTTTGACCTGGGGATATTTTACCCACTGTATTAGGTGGATTGTGTCGTGTGAAGAACACAAGATATGATATCAGATAAGTCTTAGTGGACAGTAATATACCAAATGGGATATAATATGTGAGGCGTCATGAGAAGGTATTTGAGGTATGGTTCTGAGCATTAGGGGGTCTGTATATGTACACACCAAGTGTGGGATATGGATTTTGGATTTCACGGAAATTGTGAAGTGATCGAGGGGTCCGTACCCTATGAGAAAGGATGGAACTGTTGATACGGATAATTGAGTAAATGTTTTGCTAGGAGGACTAGTGAGGAAAAAATGTGCAGTTAAGATGGTGGCCTGATGGCCTTTCGTAAGAAGTTAGTTGTGATGGAATTAGGTGGAAATGTTAATAAGGACCAGTGACTTAAATTTTAGTTATTCAAGAAAGGTTGATAACTCAATGGAGTGAGTTGGAGCACGGTATGCAATACATTCTAAGTGAGAGAGAGATATATCTTTGGGAAATACACGGTATTGGTAAAATTTTTGAATTTGTTTAAGGATGAAAGTAGTGCCAGGTGATAGAACGAATGTGTTTGGAGATTATCAATATGGGGAGACTTATATGCGAGGATTATGATATAGTATTTTAAGTGGAACATCTATGGGAAAAATGTCAATAATGAGGAAATGGAGGTATAAAGGAATGAAAAGATGTTGAATCTATAACAGTGTTACAGAATGATGAGTATAAAGGGTTAATTGCTAAAAATATTAGGAGTAGGCCTTTGATACGGAAGGCATTGAAGGATGTTGAGTTTAAGCCATGAGAGGGCTAAGTTAATAGAGTTTAAATGGTTAAGTGATAAATAGATTAATAGGGAGTGTAAATTATAAATTTGATGTTGTAGATGGAGAGATTCATAAATAGAATTGTGGGTGAAGACCTTGGAATAAATGATAGGGAGTATGAGCTGTTATGAAGATAGTTAGTTTCGTATCACTAGGAGAAAATATAGTTATGATTATCTAAGAAGAGGTGGAGACACGGACAAAGTAAAGAAAAGTATATAAGAAAGGAATTTATGGGAGTTGGGATCGTTGGTTACTGTATTGGTACTAGAAGGCATGCGCTTGTGTGTAAGATAAGGAAACAACGAAATGGTAAGATTAGTAACATAAATGGAAAGGACTAATATTGGAGGCAGTGTTGAAACAGTGGGGACAACGAAAAGATTGAAGTATCAAAGAAGATGTGAGTTGGAAACATTCCAGGAATAATCAGTAAGTATACATAAGAACGATTAGAGTCTATTATAGATACGGTTAGATGCTTTTGAGAACGACACTGGGTCAGAAAGATAGATAAAGATGAGAATGAGATGAAGTGAGACAGACAAATTGTAATGTGGTTATATATTACCTATAAATTAGTGAAAGTGCAACCGTAAACCATGAAAAGCTTAAAGTATTGTGAATTAAAGGTCGTGGCACCATAAGTGACAAGATTGTAAAAGGGGTATATTATGAACTACAATTAACGAAAATGCAATAGTGGTTTATGGAAACAGTGAAAATATAATGAATTAAGAGGCCAGATCCCCGAAATTATCAAGTTTGTGAAGGATTGGGTAACGATGGATACCACAAAAATGAGGTTATGCCTGTGACGAATGCAAAATTGTAAAGATGCACGTTTAAGGAGGCTAGTAGAGAGTGGAAAGATGAGATTCTTCGATTACACCCCGTGTTACGGGATCGTTAGGATGTTAATTTTGCGGACAAAATTCTAAAAGGTGGGGTGATTATAACACCTCGCAATTATAAATTAAATATTAAAATATTAAATGAGTAATTAAGTGAAGGATTAGTGAAAGTCCTAAAGATTAGGCCAAAATACAAAGAAAAGGAAAAACGATAATTAGTCAACACGCAACCCTAGGCAGATAAAAATTGAGTTGAAGACCTCAAATGACAAAAATAATGCCGGAAACGTACTAAGGACGAAAAATCGGGAGGATAGGCAAATTTGAGAAAAATTGATGAATAGTGATTTTTTCGGTGTAAAATACTGCGGTATAATTGTACCGATAAGCGAAAGAATATAATTAAGATTTTTAGGAAGTAAAAATATGACATGGACGAGAAAAATACGTAGGTTATGAATTTGTGGTGTAAGTGACTGATTAAAGTTAAATCGCATGTGGGACCCACTTATGGTTTAAGTGACTCAAAAGTCACAATTTCATGACACTTTCTCTCTCCATTCTCTTCTCCCTCCCGTGAAGTGCAGCCCACCATAGCCATTCCTCCCTAAAAATTCTTTTCTTCCTAAATCACTCATTTCTCCACCAAAACCCTTGAAATTTGTGTTGAAATTCGTTGGAAAACCCAGTCTAAAGCCATTGGTGATACTCCCAAGCCTTGAAATCGCCTCTTTATGGAGTATTTGGCCTAGGTCAGATTCGAAAAATTGGGAAAAAATGGTGCTCATGGAGTCATTTGGTCTCTCATTGCTTGGATAAGCCTTGGAGGAGTGTCAAGCTTTGATTGTGAGTATGTTTTCATCATTTTTGTGGTTTATTGTGTAGATCAAAATCATGAACCCTAAGTCTTAAATTGTTGATGTGTGATGTTAGAGAGCTCAAATGGAAAATGTGCATTAGATGATAATGTCTTAGAATAATGTGTATTAGCTATAAATGCAATGGAAATTTTAGGTGAAAAATATAATTTTGTAACTTAGAAAATTTTGAGCGCCATGACTTTGAACTTGGAAAATGTGTTAGGATTTTAGTGGTGAGTTGTTGGATGATTATATGTGGATATAATGGTATTGTGTGAAGCGTTGAAGGGTGAAAATTGAAGGAAATCCCTTGGTATTACATAGGTCACAATTCGGCCATTTAGAGAGTTTTAGGAATTTGATGTTGTTTGTATTGATTGGATGATGTTTCAAGTGTTGAATGGTGTTTAAATGGGTTGTGTGGTGGTTGAAAAGTGGAAGAATCTATGAAAAATAATAAATGGTGTTAAGGATCATAAAGGATCCTAGAATGAATTATTAAGCAAAACGATGCTTAAAAGATGTAAAATGGAAAAACGGCACTTGATTTAGCCTTTGGGAAACCTAAGGATGTATAATAAAATGAGAAAGAAAATTTAGAAAAATAAATTGTCAATTAAGCCTAAGAAGGCCGAACCTACAAGGGTGTAGGGGGTGATTTTGACGTTTTTTGCGTTTTGATGGAATTGTCGTGTACTAACGATTAGTACATGGATATGTAGGTTGTCGTACGTCAATTTGAACCCCGAACTTGAGTTGGTGGATTGCCCTTGGTCCCGGACCAAGTGGATTGAGGTGAGTGGTTGGATCAATGCATGTATAATTGTAAATTGGCATGTGTTGTATGAGTTTTTGAGTAATTGGGAATGTCCTCTGTGTAGGCATTCTGTTGAATAACAAGTTTGGAAAATAAGCTGCTGTGGAGCTAAGTGGAGGAACATATTGAGGTAACCTCTTGGTACTGGGGCTTGTCCCCCTTGTGTGTTCCACCATATCCGTTGAGGGTGATGGTAGGAAATGTGTATGAGTAGTGTAGAATAACATGAGCATGCATGTAGTATTTATGAGGGTACTTATGTACCGAGTCTCTAGCCAGCAGACAGTGTAGCCTTCGGGCGGTGCGGACTTCCACTGGATAAGTCTCCAAGAGGGAGTTCCAGTTGACCCAGGGTCGTGCTGTGTGATCCGGATAGGAGCACACTAGGAAGTCTCGGGTGTATGTGGATGGGAGGGGTACCTTGGCTGATGTTCTAGGAACACGCCTTGGATGAGACCCATAGGCTTATATGCCGAGGACGTTGCGTGCTATTGGTAGCTACCATTCCAGCTTCGTCGTATTTTATATCTCGAAATTCCCCAGTTTCTCTAAATCCCTTGCTATATCCTGTTTTGAAAGTGGTTGTTCTATATTATTTTTATGCATCGAAGTGAACCATTGGGCGGAGTTAGCTCCAGAACCTCTGGGTTACTGAGATATATTTGTATATCTCACCCCGTCTTGGGGGCTTTATTTCAGGAGGTTGCAGTGGCAATGGAGCGGCGGGCAAGAAGCCCGTAAGATGACTAGTCGGAGCACTTTTACTATTTTGCATTTTGTTGGCCATGTGGCCTAGGCTAGACTTAGGGCATGAACATCCCATATGTATGTAGGATGAGTTTCATAGTCATATTTGTTCATGTCATTTTGCCTAAGTCTAGTTGTATATGCCATTGAGTTTTTATGTTTCAAGTTGTAAATTAAAGTATGGATTTGTAAGTTGTAATTTAAAGTTTGAAGTTGTAAGTTGTAACATGTAAGTTAAATGTTGTAATTGTACCATGGATGCATAATGTATATCATGGAAGGGCCTTAGGCCTATTTTAGGTTATGATTACTTGTATGTTGATAATTTGCATGAAAATGGACTTTGGTGATTGAAACAAGTTAAGGATTATAAAGTGAGCTATATTGTGTAATAAATATGAACTGAGTTGGGTTGTAAGTGCCCCAAGACATTGTTGGTCCTTGTGTGTGCCATCCATTGGTTATTAGGTACATTTGAGGTACTAGAGATCATTTGCAAATTTGGGGATTTTAAGAAAAACAAAGGAAACTCTGGCGAATTTTCTGTAGAATTGGCAGAATTTAGGCGAACTCTGGGAGAACATATATCCCTCCACAGAGGTCCGATAGGGACGTTCCTACGCCATTTTGAAGCTAGAGATGTCCTCTACATGGTGTTAAAATCTTAGAATATTCTGGGTTTCACGAAGCCCTGTAGAAGCCTAGGAACACGGACTGTCCAGAACGTTCCTATGCAGGGGCTGTTTCTGGCAGTTTTTGGGAATTTCATTCCCGCTTCGTTACTTAGTCAAATTAAGCGTATGATATATCAAATTGAAGGTTGAGATGTCTAGTTTGTATTATAAAAATTTGAAAGCAAACTGGATGAGTGGATTTTCTGCAGTAATTCATGGAGTGAGAGTGGTTTTGAGCTGTTTTGGAGTTGGTTGGCAGTTTTGCTTGTCCAACTTCAAACGTCGATAACTGGAGCAAACGAGCTCTAAATAAGGTGTGTGATAGCTTCCTAGAAAGGTAATTAAGTAAGAAAAAAAGATAAATAGAGAGGAAGGTCTGGTTTTGCGTGGTGTGTTCGCAGAAAATAATTAGTGAACTATGTTCGGATAGGTAAAAACGTAAGATTGAGAAATTGGCTAAGTGGGTTTATGGAAACCCCTTAGTAACTTATAATAAGTAAAATAAGATATAAAAATAGTTCAAATAAGTATTCTGCAAGAGTTTACAGTTATGGTCACAACTTTTAATTATTACGCTTTTTATTGTTTTAAATGCTCGCGTAATAATCGGAAAAAGTTTATTCGCATTTTTTATAAATGAATTGTTGTGATTGTAACTGCGCTTAATATCATAATTAATGTTAACAATACTGGTGTACAATGGGCTGTTACACACACAACACCACTAACAGAAATAACATGACCCATAAATTGAACCTCCGATGGCCAGAATTCGCATTTAGACGGCTTAGCATACAACCTTTTATCTTTTAACACCTGCAACATAGTCCTCAGATGCTCCGTATGCTCCTCTTTGCTTTTGGAATAAATCAATATGTCATCGATAAACACTATCACAAACTGGTCCAAATATGGTTTAAAAATGTGATTCATATAATCCATGAACACCGCAGGGGCATTAGAAAGCCCAAAAGGAATCACCTGATACTCAAAGGGTCCACATTTAGACCGGAATGCCATTTTAGGCACATCCTCCGACTTAATCCGGATTTGATGGTATCCGGACCAGAGATCAATCTTAGAAAATACACAAGCACCCCTCAACTGATCCAGCAAATCATCAATATGTGGCAACAGATACTTGTTCTTAATCGTAACTTTATTCAACTGCCGGTAGTCAGTACACAATCTCATGCTGCCATCCTTCTTTTTCACAAATATTACCGGTGCTCCCCACGGGGACACACTCGGCCTGATGAAATTCTTTGCAGATAGCTCCTCAATATGTTTCTTCAACTCAGCCAACTCCAGTTGCGACATCCAGTATGGAGCCAAAGAGATCTGCCCTACACCGGGAAATAAATCAATAGAGAACTCAATCTCTCTCAGTGGAAATTCTGGTATCTCATCAGGAAAAACATCCGCAAATTCATTAACAATCGGAATACTAGAAATTTCTTGTTCCCTATCACCAACCAGTCCACCCAAAAGTACATAACCCAGATCACCGGCCTTCAAGGCTTTAACAGTTTGACAGACATATAGATAAGGAGACGGACAAATAAAGGGTTTGTCATGAGAAAGTATCAATATAACACCTCGCATTTCTAAATTATATATTAAAATATTAAACATGGATTAAAGGGAAGGATTAGTGAAAATTCTGGAAATTAGGTCAAAATACAAAGGAAGGGTAAAACGGTAATTAGCCAACATGCAACCCTAGGAAGATAAAAATTGAGTAGAAGGTCTCGAATGATAAAAATAACCCTGGAAATGGATTCAGAACGAAAAATTGAGTGGTTAGGCAAGTTTCAGAAAATTCAGTGAATAGTGTTTTTACCGTGTAAAAATACTGTGGTACAGTTGCACCGTAAAGCGTGTCGATTGAGTTTTGAGCTTTAGGTTTTATATACAAGTTTTAAATGGTATATAGGACTAGGAAATGTGATTTCTGATGAAATTTGATGGAAATTAGTAAGTTTGGGGAAGCATGCCTACGGCGCGCGCAACAGCTAAAACATCATTTTCTCCGAACGACCGGAAAACACAAGATTCATCTGATCAAGAGTAATTAAAGGACAATGGTTAATGTTAAAAATTAGAGTTTCTAAATAGGATGTGGATTTATGGACGTTAAGTGCAATCGGAGGAAAATTCGAATTAGTTTGAAATCGCGTGAGGTGGCGGTGAGACCCACCCCACTTAAATCACTTAAGACACATGGCAAGACAATATTCATGATCATCTTCCCCTCCCTTTCTCTCTCCAAAAACCGAACCCACCCTCCTCTATGGCCAAATTTGCTTGAAACTTTCTTTCTCCATAACTTCATCAATCCTTAACCGAATCAAGTGATTTTTGTGTTGAAAATTGTGGGAAACAACCTTCCAAACACATCGGTAGTAGTCTCAAGCCTTGAATCCCTCTAGATTTTGAGAAATACCCTCCCTAAAATCGCGGCCATTTTGCTTAGATGCGTGTTCATGTTGTTGATTGATGCTCCAATGGTTTAGTATGTCTTGTAGGAGCCTTGTGCCAAGCTTTTGAGTAAGTTTCTACACCTTGTTGATGGTTTAATTTTTGGTTGGATTCATGAACCCTAAAGGGGATTTTGTTGATTTGTGTTGATAGAGAGCTCAAATGGAAAATGTGTATTAGATGATTATGTCTTAGAATGATGTGTTAGAGCTATAAATGCAATAAATATTATTGGTGAAAAATGAGTTTTAACTTAGGAAATTTTGGATTATGGACTTTGTGATTTGGAAATTTGTTAGGATTGTGTTGGTGAGTTGTTGTATGATTGTATGATGTTATAATGAGATTGTATGAGGTGTGGTTGAACCACCCTTGGTGAGGGCCTAGGACAATTTGGCCATGTTGTAAAGAACGGGGAATTAATGTTTTTAAAATTATGTGGATGATGTGTTATGTGTTAAATGGTAATTAGAAGGGTTGTGTGATGGTTGGAAGCTTTGAAAACCAATGGAAAAATAATGGAGAGTATTGAATGGTGTGTTGTCCCTAGAAGGAAATAATTGGGCAAAATGATGTTAGGATGATGTAAATTGAAAAGTCGCACCTAAAATGGTGTTTCGGTAACCTAGGGATGCTTAAGAAAATGAGAAAAAAATTAAAGAAAAATAAATTGTAAAAATGCACTTATATGGCCGAACCTACCTAGAGTGGGGGAGGATTTTTGATGTTTTGTATTTTGATAGAATTGTCGTGTTCTGACGATCCGTATATGGTCATTGTAGGTTGTCGTGTTCTGAGCTCGGTGGGTTGCCCTTGGTTCCGGACCAAGTGGGATTGAGGTGAGTAATTGGAACCATGCTTGTAGAATTAGTAACTTGCATGCGTTTGCATGAGTGGTAATTGATTGGGAATGTCCTCTGTGTAGGCATTTCTGTTGTGAAACGAGCTCGGAATATAAAGTGCATTAGAGCTACGTAGAAAGGATTATACAGGTAACCTCTTGGTACTAGGGCTTGATCCCCTTGTGTGTTCCACCATGCCCGTTGAGGGTGATGGTAGGAAGTGTATGTAAGTAATGTAGGATAACATGTTCATGCATATATTATGTGTGTTGGTACATAGGATGTACCGTGTCTCTGGCTAGTAGACAGTTTTCCTTCGGGCGTTACGGACTTCCATTGGATAGGTCTCCGTGAGGGAGTTCCAGTTGACCTAGGGTCGTGGTGTGTGATCCGGATAGGAGCACACTAGGAAGTCTCAGGTGGATATGGATGGAGGGTGCCTTGGTTAGATGTTCTGGGAACACGCCTTGGTTAGATGTTCTGGGAACACGCCTTGGTTGAGGCTCGTAGGCTTATATGCCGAGCCAATAGGCTGGACGTTGCGTGGTCGAGCCAATAGGCTGGATGTTGCGTGGTTTTGGCATTGACCATTCCAGCTTCGTCGTATTTTGTATCCCTATGCTCCCCGATTTCTCCAAATCCCTTGCTTTATCCTGTTTTCGGATGTATGTTCTGTTATGTTATATTATTTATATGCATCGAAGTGAACCATTGGGCGGAGTATTCTCTAGAACCTCTGGGTTACTGAGATATATTTGTATATCTCACTCCATCTCGGGGGCTTTATTTCAGGAGGTAGCAGTGGTGCAGGAGCGGTGGGCAAGAAGCTCATGGGATGATTGAGACATAGGATGATTCATTTTGCATTTTGGTGGCCATTGGGCCTAGGCTAGACTTAGGGTATGAACATTGCATATGGATGTAGGAGGAGATTTATTGTCATATTTGTTCATACCATTTTTGCCTAAGTCTAGTTACATTTGGATTATGTCATTTTGAGGTTCTTTATCATGTTTATTTTGGAGTAGTTATCATGTATTATTTGAAGGTCAAGGTTTGTAATTGTAATATCTCATTGGAAGCCTTGTAATTTGTACATGAATTGATGTAACCATGAAGCATATGTAATATGATGAAAGGACAATAGGCCTATTTTAGGATTATGATTATGTGTATGTTTAGAAAATGCATGCAAATAGACATTGGTGATTGAAATATGTTAAGTGTAATAAAGTAAGCAATATTGTATGAATTGAGTATTTTGATATAAACTGTGAAAGGTTGTAAGAGCCCCAAGGCATTGCTGATCCTTGTGTGTGCCACCCTATGATTATTAGGTACCATTTGAGGTCATAGATCACTTGTACAAATTTGGGGATTATTGGAAAAACAAAGGAAACTCTGGCGAATTTTCTACAAATTGGCAGAATTTAGGCGAACTTCGGGAGAGAATATCTCCCTCCATAGAGGTCCGATAGGGACGTGCCATACGTAGTTTTGAATTTTGAGATGTCCTCTATCGTTTGGTAAAATTTGGTAAAAATATAGGTTGGGTGTCGGCCTGTAGGAGGCTGGGAACGCGGACTGTTCAGTGGGCTACTGCACATTGGGCAGTTCTGGACCAAGTTGTGAAATTTATTCCCGCTTCGTTTCTTGGTCAAATTAGGTGTATGATATATCAAATTGGAGCTTGAGGTGTCTAGTTTATGGTATACAAATTTGAGAGCAATTGGTAGAGTGGATTGTCTACAGAAATTTATTGAGTGAAGGATGTTTGGAGCTGTTTTGGGGTTGGCTGACAGCTTTGCTTGTCCAACTTCAAAATGCGATATCTGGAGCAAACGAGCTCCAAATAACTCGTGTGATAGCTTACTAGAAATTTAATTGAGTTTAAAATAACATATCAAAAGATGGGAGGCTTTTAGAATGCGGTTTGTCCGCAGTAAATTAAAGACAGAACCATGTTCGGATGGGTAGAAAACGTAAAAGTGAGAAATTAGCGAAGTGGGTTTATGAGAACCCCTTGGTGACTTGAGGGAAGTAATATGTGTTATAAGAATAGTTTAAATAAGTATTCCGCGAAGAGTTTACAGTTATGGTCCCAGCTTTTAATTATTACGTTTTTTATTGTTTTAAATGCTCGCGTAATAAACGGAAAAAGTTTACTCGCGTTTTTATAAATGAATTGTTGTGATTGTAACTGCGCTTAATATCATAATTAATGTTAACACTACCGGGGTACAACGGGCTGTTACAATCAACCTCTTTCCGCAGCAATCAATCATTGCGCAGTTTTGAGACAACCAGTCCATACCCAATATCAAATTAACAGAGGCCAGGGGCAAGATAATCAAATCAATAGTATAACCCCTGCCTTCATAGACGAACTCAACCTCCTCACATATAAAGGATGAATCACTAACCTCTCCTATAGCGGTAGTAATGCGCATAGGGGAACCGTTCGTGTTACCCTTAAGTCCAACGCCTTAGCCACATATTCCGCCACGAACGAATGTGTTGCTCCCGAATCAAACAATACAGACAAATTAATATTAGAAATGAAAATTATACCTTTTACCAAATTCGGAGCCCTTTTAGTATGCTGCGCATTTGTAGTATACACTCTTCCAACCGTAGGAATAGCAGCAGCAGTAGTAGTAGTCGGTAAGGACTGCAGATTCGCAGCCTATCCCGTAGTAGGAGTATAAGATACCCAGGCCTACAGATTCGCACCCTGCCCAGCAGCAGATGGACAACTCCTAGCAAAATGGCCAGTCTGACCACACTTGAAACACGCCCCCGGGGCTGTACCACATACACCTTTGTGGTATTTCTTGCACTTCCCACATTGTGGGGTGTAATATTTGTCAACAGCTCCCCCACTCGGGGCTCCACTCCTCTTGAATTGACCAGGAGGCTGCCTTACCTATAACCCATTCCCCTGTTATTATTATGATGGTAGCCACCTCTATTATTATTACCAGAAGGACCAGATGTCCTCTTCATTTCTTGCTCTTTTGCCGAATTGGACTTCGGGTATCTTCCATAAACAGTTTCGACCCTCTTACATTGGGTCACAAGATCAGAAAAATTCTTCACTGCCGTATTTGACATCCTCTTGGCAATCTTTTCACTCAGCCCTCTTTGAAACTTAGCAGATAAGAACTCGGGCGTAGGTAGAGTACCTCCATAATTGGCAAACTTGACCAACTCATTGAATTTAGCCAAGTAAGCATCCACGGTCATAGACCCCTGTACAAGCTTATCAAATTCTCCTTGTTTTGCCTCCCGGATATCTTGGGGAAAGTATTCTTCATGGAATAGACCTTCAAACAAGGCCTATGTCAGCTCTTCACCTTGAATAGTAAAAGGGCGAGATGTGTTGCCCACCATTCGTGGGCATCTCCCTCCAGCATATACACAGAATACAATAACTTTTGAGGATCTTGGCACCTCATAACATGGAATATCTTATCCATCCCCCTTAGCTATGTAGTAACCTCCTTCGGGTCTTTTGACCCCAGAAATGCGAGTGGTTTGTGTTTTCTAAAAGATATGAGCCTTGCTCATCAGCAGCATCATCAACAGCTTGCTCAGCAGCCCCATATGTCTGAGCAACAAAAATCGGGTCAATAGAAGTATGGCCTACGTAAGTAGGATCAGTAGTATGGTGGCTAGCCTCACCAGTATGGTGACTAGCCCCACTCTCCCCCTGTTGAGGAGTGACAGATGGTGTAGGTGTAGGAGTCACTGTAGCCGTATGTAGAGTAGAATTATCCCTCCGATGACAAAATCTATCAGCCCTCATCTCAGTCATGAAGGCATTCATCATATCCTGATTGTTTTTCATCAGGTTTTCAGTCATTGTCCTGTTAGAGCCTTCTTCGCCTGCAGAGCATTAAGAACTGCAGTAATCGGATCAGGCGGCTGAGGATCTGCACCTCGTGTCCCACGGCGACCACGAGCCCTCCTCATGATATCTGTACATGTAACACAAAGGAATGAGCTGATCAGACCCACACTGAGGAATCACATATACATTAATCATAAAGAGTTCACAGATAGCTATGAAACACAAAACACAGTCATACATACTCAGAGTTCCCTATGAAACTGTCTGATACCATAAAATGTAACAGCCAGTTACGTACCGGTAATGTTATCATTGCATATGGTATTAAGCGCAGTTACAATCACAGTAATTGAGTTAATTAAATTACGGGTAAAATTTTTTCCTTTATTACATCATTAACTTTAAACAATAACCATTTCCGTAACTAATTAAAACAATGCCGTAATTGTAAATGCAAAACTCGCGGAAGCATAAAACATACTAATTATCATCTCTCCAAGCAATACCATTTATTTTAGATTTCAGAAAACGCATTTTCAAAATTTTACACAGTGGTAATCGATTACCATTTTTGGGTAATCGATTACCAAAGGCTCCAGAATGAGACAGTAGCCAATTTTGGGCTCCCTGTTTTGGTAATCGATTACCAATCTTTTGGTAAATGATTACTGAACTAGGTAATCGATTACTGATGAAAAGTAATCGATTACTTATAACACAGTGGCTCAATTTTGCGTCCCCTGTTTCAGGTAATCGATTACCAAAGAAAAGTAATTGATTACCCTTCTGTTAAAATGACAGATAACAGCTTTTAAATCACAAAAAAAGTGATGTAATCCACTCCTAATACTTCACTACCCAAGATACAACTTACACACGATCTAATGTAGGCTCTAGGCCCTTTCCATCATGCATATTCATTAATCGACGCATCATTTACAATATTTCACAATTCCATTGCCATTTAAACCTCAAATGGCCCATTTTACATCATAAGTCTTCCAATGCCTCAAAATACAACATATGTGGTCAAGGACAAGTCCCATGCTCACCAAAATACCAATATAATCAAAAGGCATAAATGTACATCAACTACATAGACTTACAGTCTAGTCATGAACACCACAAAAGCATGGAAATCTCAACATGCAATATGTTCATGATTTAAGTCCAAAATGCTAAATGTCATACTATGTGCATCAAATAAGCTCCTCCAAAATGCCATGCAATCCATATGCACATCATGATCTAACTCCTCCACTAAGCGGGCCTCTTGCCCGAAGCTCCTCCATGCTCGCTATAGCCTGAAATGATGTCCCCAAACGCGGGGTGAGATATACAAATATATCTCAGCAAACCAAGGGTACTAGAGGATCACTCCACCCCATGGCTCACTCAATGTGCAACAATAACATCATGTAAAATGCATAACATACAAAATCACCAAACAACTGAGCACAAATCCAAGAACATCCACATAAGGATTCCGTTCAAGGACCCCATCATATAACTCCTGGGAAGCTTCCTGGTGCCTCTCCCATGGATGACAAGACCCCATGGCAAAACCCAACTGGAACTCCTCGTGAGCCCTATCCAGCGGAAGTCCCACGTTTGGATTATCTTGGTACCGCTCCCATTGTCGGTCCCACAGCAAAACCAGACCGGAATCCCCAAAGGATATCTCCAGTGTAAGTCCAAACCACACACATCTACTAGCCAGAGATCATAGATATATCACACAAAACATGCTCCAAGCATGTCACACAATCGAGCAATAATGCATGAACATACATATTCACACAATGTCAAAAGCACAAAATCCAACCACAACCTTCCACTAGGTGTGGTGGAGCACACAAGGGATTAAACCCAAGTTCCAAAGGTTTACCTCAACTCCGAAGGCAATGCTCCTTATGTAAGCTCCAAGTTTAGTCCACTTCTATTGGTTCCGTGAGTGACAACCTATATTGATCAAATAATCGTGATCATCACACTTGCATAAAATCAATCAATTTCATAATAATTATGACCAACATAATCACTTAGGTCCAAAGACCATCTCACAATTTATCAACTACATTCCATCACTTTACTCATCAAACTTACTCACCAACCCACTAATCATGCACTAAAACCTCAACCATGGATTAAACCATAATTTCACATCAATTTTTCCTTAAATTCCCTCTATGGTTAGAATTATTCAAGGATTATACACCAAGCCTTTCAATTCAATTTAACACTCATACACATCTTTAATCATACAATTAACTCATACCAATGATCCACAACTCAACTTACACACTCCTACAACATGGCAATTTCATGAACTTATGCATCACACTCCAAAATTTCCTTAAGTTATAAATTTACAAATCACCGTAAATTTTATTGCATCAATCATCATCATTTATCATTCTAAGCATTTAATTCCAAAGGAGACAAACCATTTAATGCTCCTAACTACCATAACTCAACTTACAACTTCAAAACCCTCACCCAATTTGTGATCTCATGGAAAACTAAATGAGAATGTGAAATCTTACCACCAATAGCCTCCAATGATCCAAGGGAGTGATCTCCAACCAATGGTTCAACACAAAAAGCCCCAAAATTTCCCAAAAATACCAATATTTTCGTGGCTAAAAATGGAGGATTTCTCCCTCCACAATGCTTCCCACAAGTGCACTCTACATGAAAGTCACTCACAATCTCAAGGGGAACAACTTTGTAGTTCGAAGTTTCTCTCAAAAGTGTCTAGAAAAAAGTTACAAATCACAAAACCTCAAACCCTCTCCAATGGCAACTCACACGACGGATGAACGAGAAGGAGGAGAGAGAATTTTCAGAACTTGTGTCTCACTTCTCTATTTGTAACTTAAGTCACTTAAAGTGGGTCCCACATGTCTTTTAACTTTCTTAAATCATCCATTTTAACCCACAAATTCATATCCTACGTAATTTTCTCGTTCATGTCATATTTTTGCTTCCTAAAAATACTGATCATATTTTCACGCTTATCGATACAATTATACCGCAACATTTTACACCGAAAAAATCACTATTCATCAATTTTTTCAAAACTTGCCTATCCACTTAATTTTTCGTTCTGAATCCATTTCCGACATTATTTTTATCGTTTGAGACCTTCAACTCAAATTTTCATGCCTAGGATTACGTGTTTGGTAAATTACCATTTTGCCCTTTTTTCGTATTTTGGCTCTAATTTCTGGATTTTCACTAATCGTACCCCTTTAACCAACATTATCACATATAATCATGCATTTAAAAATATGAGGTACTATATTTTTCTTTAATTTAGGTCAATCAATCCAATTGATTTGTTTCGCCAATTTCAGCCAATTAATTTAATTAATCGATTTCCTTAATTTTGGTCAATCAATCCAATTGGTTTGTTTCCGATTGATTGGTTTCCTTTATTTTCTCCATCTTCAATAAATCCAATTTAAATGACTATATTTAAATTCAAAATTCAAATTCAAAATTCGAAATTAGAATTCAAATTAATTTTTATTAATTTAACATTTAAATTAATTAGGTTACATCATGGACTAAGTCCAACTTGACCTATGATGCCACATACTCTCTCTTGGCCCAATATATAAACTTTTACAACTTAGGCCCATTATGTCTTATTAGGCCCAAACCACATATGCTAGAATTCAAGATAACTTAAGGTGTTTGTATGCGACCCATCAGGCCCAACATACCCACTGACATAAATGGGCTTGAGCCCATTAGGCCCAATCCATCTAATGACAACACAGAGCACTAGCAATACTTTGTTGTCCCAGAGCTAGTTGAGTTCATCGAATGATCAACCTGTTATACCTATTTGGTTACCGTGTGAATTGTCCTTTCGTCTCGATTATCCATCTCATTGACCTAGGCCAAGGAAAATGTATCAACCCCTACGGTCTAGGATTAGCTTTTTCCGAAACAGGGAATCTTCATTTACGGAGTCTAAAGAGCCGGCCATCTCATGACTCTTTTACTATGCATAGATTCCCGAGTCCCGTAAATGTCATCCCGGTTTCACTGGTCTACGGATAACCTAATCTCTCACCGAGATTGACGAATTCCTTTCGCTTGTCACACTAGCCCTGAGTCCATAGGGCATGCCCAAGAGTATACCTACAAGTCTCTATGTTTCAGGAAGACAAGATATACAATCAAAGGAAGCCTTCCAGAGCACAGGTCTATACGACAACGTCAGGTCTAAGGAAAGACACATCCAAATAACAAGAGACATTACCTATTGATACTATCTGTGAAATTTCCTTGTAATGTCTCTTTGTGGGTCAGCTCAGTGCGAGTTATTCTCTAATAGGTCCACCCACGAGTCAGCCAAGACATCTCCATGTCTGTAGCTCATGAGGACTCTGCCTTGCATCTCCATGCAAGTAGCTGAGTCGTGCTAGTCTTACCCGAGATCACCAATGCCCATTATCGGTATCTCTAGACTAGGAACATATTTTTGGCAATGGACGTGTGGTGTCATTGAGCCCTCATGATCGTGATCCCTATCACAAATCCTCAACGTGACACCCGTTCCATTCCAAGGGCTTTATCTAGTTACTCATATTCAATATTTGAGACATGCAATATAAAACAAGATAAAAAATTCTTTTATTCATAAAATTTATTCATAACTAATAAAGAAGTATATGGGTCCATCTGACTCTCAGATTGTCTCTTAGGGCCCTACCATGACCTCAAATTGGGTTATCCATAACCACCTATGATCACCATAACCACCCACGTTCATCATAACCGCATGGTTTAGGCTATATATATATAATGATCCCTAGGAGGACACCAGATATACAGAATACCCATTAATGTTTGTCCAAAACATTTGGCGCCGTCTGTGGATAAAGGTAAAAAACTATTCCATCGTTTTTTTCTTGGGTCATGGCAAGCCACAACCGTGACGAGCGAGCGGTGGAGAATGGAAATATTGGGGGAGGAGAGGAAGATTCTTTCCGATCCAGTGGGAGGAGCCATTCTCTAAATATAATTGGACAAGTTTTGATCCAGTTGGCAGAAGACATAAGGAATAGACATTACCATGAAGGAGGAAGAAGGAGGCATCGTTATGAAGATAGACAAGAGGAGGAGAATGTGCAACATTGCACAAATAGGAGAAGAGGTTCTTCATCCAGCAGAAAGAGAGAACAAAAGAGCAAATGTTAGAAGAGGGCAACCTTCGAGGGAGTCACGAAGCCCTCCAGAAAGGATGAATCATCAAAGCAGAGGAAGGGGGTAAGTCGGAGGGCTGAAGAGCGAGCACACATAGAGCATGCTCGGGAGATGGGAAGGAGTTGGCAATACCATGAAGAAGGAGACGAACACGCAGATTGGGAGCAGCAGGAGGAAGCCCAACACGAAGTAAGCCGCCAGTATGAAAGGTGGCAAAATTAAAGGCGATATGAAGAACTCATAGAAGGAGGAGGCTAGAGAGAGGAGTTTTATGGAAATTATAGAGGAGAGTTTCCGCCAGAGGAAATGAGGTATTATCACGTATGGGAAAGAGAAGATCAAGGAGGGAGAAGAGGTCTACATCAGACGGGTAATCCTAGAAATAATACGGGTCATCAATACTATGGGCAAGACCGCCAGGATGTTTATGGCGCTCAACACTATGAAGGGCAAATGATGAACGTAAGACAAGAAGGGCCAGGTTTAAACGAACAAACCTGGGGAGCACCACATCAGGCACAATTTCAACAGGGAATTCCTGTAAGGCCTATTAACCAAGGGCCGTCAGGAACCCCGCTATCTTGGAGGATAAGAGCAGGACCCATTCTGACTAGGTTTAAGCAGCCAAATGACATGAAGGCGTACGATGGAAGCTCGGATCCCAGAGAGTTTGTGACCGTATTCCAAGCAACAATGTCACTGTGTGGAAAATTAAATTCTCTGTTATATAGGACATTTCCCGTTTTTCTAAAAAAACAGGCATTAGAATTGTTCACTGCCTTGCCGGACAATTCAATTCATAGTTGGGCGGAACTGTCATTGCGATTTACACTGCAATTTGCTCATTGTGGACCCCAACCTAAAACTACACACAATTTATGTGTAGTAAGGCAAAAGCCCGGCGAGAAGTTAAGAGAATATTATGAGCATTTTCACGCAGAAGCTAGACAAGTCAGGGGGCTGGAGAATCAAACATATTTGTTGCTATTCACTATCAGATTACAACCCGGAGAGTTGGTGAACTCATTAGCAAAAAAGAGTCCGGCTACGAAGGAAGATCTGTTGGAAAGAATTCGAAAGTACATCGATTTGGAGGAATTTAAAACCTCTCAAAAGAAAATTGAACAAGGTTTTCGAGAAGCAACGCAAAATAGGAGGCCGGATAGACCTGCAGGGAGAGGTCAGTTTGAAGAAAGGTGGCCTTGCTTAGTCGGAGAAAGATTCCGGGAAGCATACAGGAAAGAGTTTACGTCGTTGAACAATTATAGAGCTCAGATATTGAAGGAGGTGATGAATACAAAAATGAGAAATGTTCCCAGGCCGCCACCTATTAGGTCGAGTTACGCGCAGGTCGACAAGACAAAATGGTGTGAGTTTCGTAGAGGGTATGGACATTTCACAAACGATTGCTTTAATTTACAGAATGTCATTGAACGGTTAATTAAAGCGGGAAAGTTGCAAAAGTATGTGAGGAGGGGAGAAGGGAAGGGTGTAGAGATGATAAATACAGGCGACCAGATTGAAGTCATAGCCCGCCCAGAGGAAGAGGCAGAGACACAAATAGGGGTCAAAAGACAGAAGTACAGACATCACCTAGCCAAGTTCAGGTTGGGCACATATGCACTGTAGCCGGAGGGTGAGCTGGAGGTGGAGAATTAGGTAATGCTCGAAAAAAGCATTTAAAAATGTATATGGCTATTTCAGAGAAGCCTCGTTTTAAAGAAGAAAGAGGAAAAACAGGTAAACAGATAGTGTTTGAAGATTTAGATGACGAGATTTTGGATCTAGAGCATGATGATCCTTTAATTATTTCAGGATTATTAGCAAACTAGTTGATAGGATGTTAGTAGATCCTGGAGCTCGGTGGACATTATATTTTGGGATGCATTCAGAAGAATGGACTTAGATTGAGATCAGTTGGAGCGATGTGGAGCTGATTTGTTAGCCTTCACGGGAGATAAAATTAAGCCATTGGGATATATACCATTGAGATTAACATTGGGCAAGGCGCCTACACACAAGACGGTGACTCTGTCATTTGCAGTCGTGGATTTGGGGTTTGTGTACAACATTATTTTAGGAAGACCATTCATGAAGAAGTTTAAGATCTTTTTGTCAATAGATCAGTTGGCTATGAAATTCGTGGCCAAGGATGGAAATATAGCTACAGTAAGGGCGGATCAGGTGGTTGCTCGAAGTTGTTATAACATGAGTTTAAGAATCCCACAGGAAAGCAAGAAAGAGATAGCAAAAGAAATAAGGCCAGAGGGAGGTCAGATGATGGAGCAAGAAGTGCAGGCGGGTAAGAAAGAACTGAAAGAGGAGCCACGAGTAATGATAGTAGGAATGGATCCCCGATTTAAAATTAATGGAGAGAGACCGAAGCCCGCTGGAGTGATGGTGGAAGTCCAGTTAGGAGCATCTCAGGAGCAAGTTACAAAAGTGGGTTCCGAGTTATAACCGGAGGTGGCAGTAGACTTGAAAGAACTGTTGAAAAAGAATGTTGATCTGTTTGTATGGAAGCCTTCAGATATGCCCGGGATGGATCCTGCTTTGTCTTGTCACCGATTGGCAATAATTACATGCTCGAAGCCGGTAGCTCAGAAGAAGAAGACGTTCTACGTGGAAAGGAGGAAAGCGATTGAGGAAAAAACCAAAGAGTTGTTGGAAGCCGGATTTATTAGAGAGATAGAGTATGTTACATGGCTAGCCAACCCGATGTAATTGAGAAATCAGATGATAGATGGAGGATGTGTACTGATTATATAGATTTGAATAAAGTCTGCCCCAAAGACCCGTTTCCACTTCCGAGTATTGATCATCTAGTGGATAGTGCATCGGGGTACAAGGTGTTGTCGTTTATGGATGCGTATTCCAGGTACAATTAGATACCCTTGTAGAAGGAGGATCAAGAGAAAACGGCTTTCATAACTAAGGATGCAGTATATTGTTACATTGTGATGTCGTTTGGGTTAAAGAATGCAAGAGCAACTTACATGAGAATGATGAACAAAGTATTTAAGGAGCAGATGAGTGAAATGTTGGAAGTTTACATGGATGACATGAATATGAAGTCGGGAGATGGTAAAACACATTTGGCGGACTTGCAAGAAGTCTTTGAGCAAGTCAAGAAACATAATATGCGTTTGAATCCAACTAAGTGTGCCTTCAGAGTTCCAGCGGGAAAGTTTTCTGGGATTTCTTCTGACAGAAAGGGGGATTGAGGCCAACCCGGATAAATGTAGAGTTGTGCTGGAAAAGAAGAGCCCGAAAAACATTAGGGATGTCCATAAGCTAATTGGGCGAGTAACGACATTATCTAGATCCCTAGCAAAGTCGGCACACGTTTCTTTGTCGTTGTTTCAATTGTTAAAAAAAGGAAGTAATTTCGTTTGGATAGAAGAGTGTGAAGCCGCTTTTCAACATTTCAAGAAAATTTTAGCTTCACCTCCAATTTTAAGCAAGCCGGAACCAGTGAGCTATTATTTTTGTATTTGTCTGTTTCGCAGGAAGCAGTCAGCTCAGTTCTTGTCCGAGAAGAAAAAGACGGTAAGCAAAAACCAGTATACTTCATAAGCAAGGTGCTGAGGTGAGATACCAGCACATAGAAAAGGTGGCGTTTGCATTATTAATTATAGCAAGAAGGCTTCGTCAATATTTTCAGTTCCATCAAATAATACTCATAACCAATCAGCCAATCAAGCAGATGTTGCACAAACCGGATCTTGCAAGTCGGATGGTGGCATGGGCAGTAGAGCTATCTGAATTTGGTATTTGTTTTGAAGCACGGACAACAATTAAAGCACAAGCTTTGGCAGACTTTGTGGTGGAAATGACGCATCCCAGAAGTACGCAAGAAGATAGTTGGTGGAAGTTATTTGTGAACGAATCGTCCAAAAAAGAGAGAAAGTGGAGTAGGGATTATAATTGAGAATCCGGAGGGAGTGACAGTAGAACATTCGTTGACGTTAGAGTTTCCCACAAGTAATAATCAGGCAGAGTATGAGGCAATGATCGCTGGGTTAATTCAAGCAAGGAAGCTCAGGGCAGAATGTTTGGAAGTGTATAGGGATTCACAATTGGCAACATCGCAGATAAGTGGGGTGTACCAGGCTAGAGGGGAGATCATGATCAAATACTTAGCAAGAGTACATGAACTGATAAAAGAGATTAAAGAGGTCCGAGTGGAAGATATCCGGAGGAATGACAATGTCCGAGCAGATGTTTTGTCAAAGATGGCGAGCACCAAAGCCACAGGGAATTTGAGGATAATTATACAGCAGAATATTCGGGCTCCGAGTGTAGTTTGAATAGTAGAAGAAGTAGATTGGAAGAATCCAATTCAAGATTTTTTAGAAAAAGGAGAAGAACCTAGGGATAAGATGGAAGCAAGTAAGTTGAGGAGAAGAGCTGCATGGTTCGTGGTGATAGAAGGGTAGTTGTATAGAAGAGGGATGAACTCGCCTTTACTGAAATGCATAGCCCTGCCAAATACTGAGTATGTATTAGAAGAAATCCATGAAGGTATTAATGGGCATCATCTCGGAGGAAAGTCCTTGGCGAGTAAATCTATACAAGCAGGGTATTTTTGGCCAACAATGGGGGAGGACGCCAAGAAGCATGTACGAAGGTGCGAGCAATGTCAGAAATTTTCCAATGTATACAAAGCCCCCCAGAAGAGTTATTCACGATCTCGTCTCCTTGGCCATTTTTTAAATGGGGAATGGACCTTTTAGGCCCATTTCCCAGAGCAGCTGGAGGGGTTAAGTATTTGATTGTGGCAGCAACTATTTCACAAAGTGGATAGAGGCAGAACCCGTGGCGAGTATTACTGCTCGAAAAGTTCAAAAGTTTTTATTGGGAAGATAGTTTGCAGGTTTGGTATTCCGGCTATAATCATTACTGATAATGGGACTCAGTTCATAGATAAGAAGTTCCAACTAGCGGTAGCCGACATAGGGGTGAAGCATCACTTTGCAACAGTAGAACATCCATAGAAAAATGGACAGGTAGAGTCTGCGAATAAAATTTTGACGAACGGGTTGAAAAGGAGAGTAGAGGGGTGCAAAGGAAATTGGGTGGAAGAGTTAGACAATGTGTTATGGGGATACAGAACTTTAGTACAGTCTAGTACTCAAGAAACCCCGTTCAAGATGACATACGGGTTTGATGCAATGTTACCAGTGGAAGTCGGAGAACCATCATGGAGAAGGAAAATGATGCCAGAAGAAAAAGAAGAAGAGAACGTTGAAATGATGAAGATTGATTTACAGTTACTGGAAGAAGAAAGGGAGAAGACAACAATGGTGGAAATGGCATCCAAACAGCGAGCTGCAACAAGGTATAATCGGATGGTAGTAAAAATGTCATTTGAAGTTGGAGATCTGGTGTTCAGGCGGGCAGATGTGGGAAATAAAAATGCAGGGGATGGTAAGTTGGCAGCAAACTGGGAAGGTCCATATTGGATAACGACTTCAACTAACTGAGAATGCTGACAAGTTAAAAAGGTATTTCAGTTAAGGAACTCGTTTTAAGTAGACATTGGACATAGGAGGTGGAAGTACAATGTTAACAGTTTAGTTAATAGATTGTTTTAGGAAGTTTATGATTTTGTGTTTAGTATTTTCAGTTGTAATATTTGAATTCAATAATACAAGCGAGTTCTGACAACGGTTTTAGGAATATGGAAAACAAAGTCCCTTGCCGTCAGAAATGGCCTCTTGGGCACTTGTCCAATTCCTACTCGGAAATAGGAAAACAAAGTCTCTTGCCTCCAGAAGAGGATTTTCTGGTTTGAAGAAGCTAACCTGGTCTAACACCCAACCATGAATTTGATGGCCATAAGCAGCGTATTTAGAATCCATTTCATCTGCGGCTTGTTGTAAACCAGAAACGTTCTTCTTCAAACCATCTACTTCTAACTCTAACTCGGCTACTCGGAAGTCAGAATCTTCAAAGTTTTTCTTCAAACGATCACGCTCTTGGGTTAAGTCTGAGTTATCTTTTTTAATAATTTCCAAATCGTCACTTGACTTTTTGGCTTTTTCTTCAGCAACAACAAATGCTTTTTCAGTTTCTTTAAGTTTAACTTGGAAACCATGAGCTGCAAACTCAGCAGCCTCAGCCCATTGATTAAGTCTTTCCTTCTCAGCATTGAGGTTCTTGAGATCGATCAGAAGTTGCTGGCGTTCAGCCAAAGCTAAGAGAGCCATTTCAAAATAATGTGCTTCCCGGAGATCATTATCTCGAATAGTAGTAAACATGGAAATAAGTTGATCTAAAGAAAAATTGTCTCATTTCTCACGAAGTCCGGCAGTAAAACAGGGCCACAATTTAGTTTAAAGAGAGGGACCTGAAGACGGAGTAGCGACTATAGAAGTCAGAGGCGTTAAAGCCCTATCAGCAACGCTCGAATCAGGGCTAGGTTCTTCAATCCTTACTCATTTCCTTTGACGGAGTTTGCCAGAATCCACTTGTGTTTCTACTTCAGCCATAAGACTATCTCCGGGAATAGAACCCGTAACAAAGGTAGACAGAATATAAGGAGTAGGAGAAGGGTCTTTGTTGCCAGAAATAGAAGGAGCATCAGCTCGAGCTGCTTTCTTCTTCATCTGAGCAAAAAATGAAGGATCCATGAATTTATCTAAAAAAAAAGAGAGGCTAGTTAGGCATATTGAAGACATAAAAACATGAGATAATAATGTTAAATCACTTACTTAATTTTCTGCGAATCCATTCAGAAGAATCTTTATAGTCTAGAATGGAGCGAGAAACGATAAAAGCATTTTGCTTTGTTAGTTGAGCAGCTAGGTCTTCAAACCAAGTGTAGGTTTGAAATTCCTCGTTAGTTAGGTTCTTTGAATTAGTTAAAAACGCTTTTACTGAAGTTGTGTAATGATTTCGGTTCCAAGACAGAGGGAACCGATGAGTTCCATCTGGATCTAAAAAGAAGGCAGAATGAGGTGCAGATTGAGAAGAAGAAGAAGAAGCGGAAGGTGTAGAGGGAAGAGCTTCAGGTATGTAAATTTTGAAGTGATCCACTTTGAAGTTTTTCCAATTATCTTCATATATGCTGCACCATCGAAAGTCGAGGCGAGCTTTCAAAGAAACCCAACTATGTCGGGTACTTCCTTTTTCGATGGCATTTTGGAACACGACAAAAAGACAGAAGAAGACTCGAGAAGTGTAAGTAAATCCATAAACTTGACAAATTATTTCGAAGGTGAGTAGAAAGCACCAGTTGTTAGGATGAAGTTGAGAGGGGGCGACTTCAAGATGATTCAAGACGTCCATTTGAAACTCGGTAAAAGGTAAGCTGATTTTGAGCTCAGAAAATAAACATTTATAGACAATAAAGAAAGAGTTATCACCTTGTCCAGAGGGAGAACAAACCCGTCTGTTTGCTCCGGGTACAGCAACCCGGAAAGAAGTAATAATGGAGTCATGAAACATGGGTACTGATTGTAAAGCGGCATGGAGAGTACTCAGATTAGTTTTATAAGTTGAACGAAAACCTAAAGCTTCTTCGTCAACCCATTCTAAGCCCGCCACAGTAGAAGGGAGCGCAAAGCGAGAAGCTAGAAGCGAAAGGTAGGGACGATTCCTCGTGCCTGGACGGAAAGACATTATTAAAATTTAATTCAGTAAAGAAATTAATATTTAATATGTTAAGTGGGGATGGTTAGGGGCGTAAAATTACCCTAATCCGTTCGGAACCCGGGAAAGGAGAGATAGGAGTCCTAAAGGGAGAAAAGTTACGGTGATAAAGGAAATCATTTTTAGGAAAAGAAGATAGAGGTGAGTCTAAATGAGTAATATTTAAAGAAATAGTAGAGATATCAAAAGGATTCATGGTAACAAGAAGAAAAACAGTAGTAATAAAGGCAAGAAAGATAAATGTACAAAAAAGGCAACAAATGAAGTTGATAACAAACAAGAGCAAGAACAAAGAAAGAATGCAAGAAAAATAGTAAACTTATTTGGGGAAGAGTTTGGCGAATATAGAAAGCAAGAACAGCAGGCTGGTAGCGAAAACCAACAGGCGAGCAAAGAAAATGTGGAGTGGAGAAAAAGAAGGAAAAGCTGATATGGTACCAGGAGAAAGAAAAATGAAAGGAAGAAAAGGGTGATAAGAGAGGTTATGTAGAAGATGAGGAGAAACTCAAAGGACAACTGACGTTTGAATTTTGAGAGACAACTGACATTTTGAATTTCGAAGCTAAATGATTGGTAGTTGTCAAATCGCACCGTTTAGGAAATCGAAACCAATAAGAAGAGGACAGTTGGCAAGCGTAAGAGGAGTGGTCAGGAAGCATTTAATAAGGGTACAGGTAAATTAAAAAGAGGTCAGACAGTTTGTGGATAAGGTAACTTATATCATTAACTCGGAGCAGATAAGAAATCATACTCCGAGCTGGGGGGCTTAATGTTCCGGGTTCCTAGTTAGTATCCCTCCAATACTCAACTCAACCACTTACTAGGGTCACGAGCCCGGATTAATTACTTAGCCGGGTAGGAGGCTCACTTAGTACCATCTTAGGGCCCTACCATGACCTCAAATTGGGTTATCCATAACCACCCACGTTCATCATAACCGCATGGTTTAGGCTATATATATATATAGAATGATCCGTAGGAGGACACCAGATATACAGAATACTCATTAATGTTCGTCCAGAACATGATCTTTTATGTAAAATGAATTTTTAGTTAACTTTATTGTAATTAAGTTTGAAATTTTCCAGAATTGTTAAATTAGCAAGCTGACTTCTACTGGAAAATAATGCGGTGAAACGGCTGGCCAACGTGGGGGCTATGGAGGATTGTAAAGACTAAAAGTTTGGAGATGCCCATTTAATAAACGTAGGCATGTGAAGATGTCACCCCACCTACGCCAACAACAACCAGCAACAACATACGTTTCTGGCAGTTTAGGACCACCAACTTAATTTCTACCATGTGGAATACCCAGCAATGTTCTTTGGACGTTGTAACTACCAACATGCAAGCCCTTGGTTCATGACCTATATAAAATCTATCATCGTTCAGCAAGCTAAGTTCTCTTTGTTTGTAATATTCTTTCATTGATTTTGAAGTAAAGTTTGGAGGACATAAGTTGATCCATTTAAATTTTGCCTTAGTTGTTTCCTTGAAAAAATCGGAGGACGGAAGTCGTTCCCAAATAAAAGTTCGCATAAGTCGTTCCCTTATAAAGTTTGGTGGGCGGAAGTCGCTCCCTTTAAATTTTGCATTAGTCATTTCCTTGCAAAGATCGGAGGACGGAAGTCGTTCCCAAATAAAAGTTTGCATAAGTCGTTCCCTTATAAAGTTTGGTGGGCGGAAGTCTCTCCCTTTAAATTTTGCATTAGTCATTTCCTTGCAAAGGTCGGAGGACGGAAGCTGTTCCTAACTAAAAGTTTACAAATTGATGTTGGTTGAGAAATGGATGATGCGAATGTGTGTTTCTTAAATACGTGTCAATTTGTCAGACAAAGAACAACAAAATGAGAAGTGCAACTTTGACGTAGAGTCTCAAAGATAACAGCTTCAAGAAGGGCAATCTGACTGCTGCCGAATTTTGTAAAAAGCAAACCCCCAAGATGTGACTATAAGGAAAAATAGTTATTTGAGCTAAGTTTTCTTTTCCTTTTTTTTTTTGCTAGTTATTTGAAATTTAAGAAATTTTATGGAATGTGCTACTAAATGAGTAAGTGAAATTAAAATGACCAAGATTTTTTTAGCGACAAGTCTTCTATGGGCCTCATTTCATAAAGCTTCGGTGATATTCAACTATCACAGTTGTTAACACAAAGTAGGAATAAGATGATCTGTGTTCTTTGAATGTTTTTATCTCTTAAGTAGTGTTTGAACCATAGATTGAATTGGTTCAATATTATGGGTACAAAATATGGCTATTTTAGTTTTCTTATGCATGTGCAGAGTCGAACTTTAACTACTGTATAAAAGATGAATTCACAAATTGCCTGAGTATGAATTAAGTGTTGTTGAGATGGTGCATTAAGTTTATCTTTATGATTTTAAATATTAACCTCTTGCATTACTTAGATTTACGTTAGAATATATGCAAAATAGATGCCTGTGTTCTTATTTTTTGTTAACTGTACCTTCAGCCTTTAATGCTGGAAAATTTCAATTGAACTAATATATTTATTTTCTATTAAAAAATATCATTCATCATTATGAAGCTGAAGTATTTTTTATGTATAATTATGATAAAAATAGGTAACAATACTTTTCTTCTGTTTCAGTATAAAAGCAATACTCGCCTTATGAGGTGGTCTGATGGCAGCTTGCAGTTATTAATTGGGAATGAAGTTCTTGACATGTCAGTGAAAGATGCACAGCATGATCAAACACATCTTTTCCTTAAAAAAAAAAAAGTGGGGAGGGAATCTTCCAATCCCAAAGAAGGTTGTTAAGAAAAATGAGGTTTATGCCATCGTCTTTGACACCAGATTGCTGACTGCTCCCGTTGACTAAATATAGTTATTCTAAGTTTTCTTTCTTTTTTTCTTCTTATTTTTAAGTCCACTACAATTGGATGCAAATCAATTGCAATATATGCATTTTGTTGTCCTATTATGACAGATATTTGTGCCAAAGTTGCTATGGGTTTTTGAAAGCTCAAGATGTCTCTTTCATCTTTGTCTTCAAGGATGTTAGTGATTCTGAATTCCCAATGGTGGAAGTTATCGTTTGTGATTTTCGAAAATTAGATGGTTTCTTTCTGTAAAATTCCAATTATATGCATTAACATCCCTCAATGTCTGTGATATGTCACTGTTGTTTGTGTTAGACTTGGAGTCAAATTACCAAGCCTTATGTTTCACAGAACTGAAGAAGCAAATGGAACCACGTAAAAAACTTTTGGAGGAAATACTCTTTATCATTCTTCATTTGATCCAGCTGTTGTTTTTTGACTCTGCATGGGTATATTCATCGGTGGATTCTCAAGTATTAGTTGAATAAAATTGAAATGAAGCAGGGATGCATTAACACATTTTAAGAAATCATGAATTTGATTTGGGAGAACAGTGAGTATATAAGGAGAAAAAATGTGGGAAGCAACTTTCATCTTATTCGGACCTCAATCACCAGCATGTATTTTGGCTATAGCATACATCTTTGACTACAAGGAAGAATGACTTCTTAACAGTGCATAATGATATGGGTTCTTCCTTAAACCTGTCTTGATTTTTATTATTTTTCAATCAATGCTCTAACAATTAACAGAGTTCCTTGCAAACTTGTATGTTTTATATTTTTCAGGTGCAAGACATCAATCGAGTTCATAATTCAAGAACAAAGAAATCACAATATGGCTAGAAGCAGAAAGTCCCTTGCCACCAAAATATGGCCTCTTGGGCATCCGTCCAATTCCTACAACGAAACGGGAAAACAAACTCCATTGCCGCCAGAATTGGCCTCTTGGGCACCCGTCCAATTCGTAATTGGCCTCTTGGGCACCCGTTCAATTCCTACTCGAAAACGGGAAAACAAAGTCCCTTGCCGCCAGAATTGGCCTCTTGGGCATCCGTTCAATTCCTACTCGAAAGTGAGAAAAAAAAAATCCTTTGCCGCCAAAAGAAGACCGGCCCTTCGGGATAAAAATGGTTTACTAAAAGAAGACCGGCCCTCCGGGATAAAAATGGTTTACTAAAAGACCCCTTGGGCACCCGTATTTTTCCTAATCAGAAGCGGGAAAAATTGTTGAACATTTGATTCTGAATGAACCTAATCAGCGCACAAAACATCATCATATAGGGTTCTCACACCCTACTCAGCTTCAAACTCTGAAGCAATTACAAACCCGGAGACGTCTACAACCAACGAGAAACATGATAAAGCAACCTAGAACTCGAAAGCAGTCACAAACTGGATTTTCCCGAAATTCGTATCCTTTTTCACAACACTAAACACTATTTGATAGGAACGAGAGCTTTACTTTTACCCCGGCATTCTGACTATGTGCAATGCCAGGCTGGGGGCTTATGTTATGGACCACTTATGTGATTCCCAATTCCTATCCCCACTACATGGAGCATCTCATCCCACCACTCTCTCCTTACTTCCATCTACTACAAATAACCACCCACTAAGCATTGCATTGACCATTAAGTCACCTGCAAACTACCCACTAGGGGCACAACCTTCTGGTGCATTTCATCTATATATAACCTCTAACAAGGGGAATTCATCTGATAACCTATCTCAGTGATCACTAGACTGGCCACCATCGCTACAACCTACATACTTGTGCTCAGAGCACATCCTATCCACCGCAGGTGACTCACACACACACCCCTTGTTCATACCATCGGACTTTGGCCTAAGGTGCAGGACTTCTCATTGCCTCTCATATTTACCATAAGCTCCGTAGATACAAAAACTAGCTTATCCTGCTAGACATTAATGTTCATTCCAGAACAGTTACATATTTACCTTCCAAACCTCAACAAGTTCGTTACACAACTATGGTCTTAAATTTCATACAAAATACAAAGAGGTTATTTCCATTACATCAGCAAAAGCCACCATTGCATATTTCCATTATAGTTCATCTAAAACACATTTGCCACCATATTCATCCACAAGCCAGCATTTCAGAAATCGCTTAGAACCTGCAAAATAACAGCCCAATAAAGAGTGAGAAATAATCTCAATAAGTGGCAACATTCCTCTTCATGCATTGACGTCTAGCACAACAACACGATATAAAACATATCAAAATATACACATATACAACAATAATCAAAATCACATAAACAGATAGCCACGAGGACCATACTCAACCTAGGGCGTGCAACATGGAACCATGGGAACCCTTAAGCCATACTTTGCCATGGGGACCAAACTCAACCCATGGTTCGCTATGGGGATCAAGCTCAACCCATGGTACGAGTATCCATCCATGGGGACCAAACTCACCTTGTAGGATGAACTTTCACTTAACCTTTAGTTCTGTTTTGAGGCTCCTTTGGAACTACTAACGCACCTAGAGCACAACCAAAACATACATTTTCAGTTCATATACACTCATTTTCGGCTGACTCTAATTATATGTGATTTTCCTAGTTTCTTCTAAATCTAAAACAGAACAACGTACTTTCCTCTGTTTATTCATTGGTAATAGAACATAATTTCATCAAGATTTTAAGTGGAGTGGTCTATTTCTTTATCACCAGACCTACTGGGCATTTTATCAAACATTGTTCTTTCATGCAGGGACTAGATGCCTTAACAGTCTTCCAAGCATGGTTCGGCTATCCTCACAGTAATACAAACAGAATTTACACCTTCAAACTTTCACAACTAACTCCTCAGAAATTCTAACCAAGCCTCGAGGATCAGTTTTGAGCAAGTTCTTCCTACTAACTTAGCATAAACTTGGGTTATCAATATAAAGCTGCCTTTTTACATACATCAGAGTTATATGCATGAAAACTCCAAGTTTTATCTTAAAGACCGAAAAACTTCAAAGAATGAGGGGTATCATTTGAACTTACTGTTGACTTCTTCCAACAGAGATATATCCTTGACCCTACGCACAATGAGATACGAAAGAAGTAACTTGTGGAAGAGCTTTTAACGGTTGATCATTTACATGCAAGGGAGAAAGGGTGTCTTGGATGAATAAGGGTGTGAGGAGCCGAGGGATTGGGAAACAAATTTTCAAGAGAAGAAATCACTATGCTGATGTGGGTTTCGGTCATGAAGAGTGTGAAAGAAGGAAGTTGGCTGCATCTATTATGATTGGGTACAGAGGGATGGCCGATGTGTAGTTGTATGTGAGAGGAAAATAAGGGGTTTATGGTGTTTTTTAACTACTGCCCCATATTATTGTCCTTTTGATCACTTATAAGATTAGGAAGGTAATTATAGTCACTAAAATATATTTAATTCAGAATTATAATAGGTGCGCAATCTCATACTCTACAGTTCATTAATTAACTAAAAAAGATTAATTAAGTCTAAATCAATCATTAATATCTTTATCATTAATATCTTTAACTAATTATTGATTACTTAACAATATTTCCATTATACTAAAATTTCATGGTAAGGTGGGACCGAGATATCACACCCTCCCCACCTAAGTTTGAAGTTTGTTCCCAAACTTCGACTCACGTACCTGTTAGAAAAGTCACGATACGTTCTCCTCAAAATTTAAATAGCTACTTATCATATAGATTTTGATATTATTCCTGTAGCACATAAACCCACTTTCAAAATACCTCTACTGCATATTTTTCATCGTCTACAATAATTCATTCTGGCTAATGAAAGAGGTCTCCAAAGTCATTACAAAATAGTGAATAATCATCACTACTTAAAGCACCCACATACATGTATATATAATTATCAAAAACATTTCATAAGATAAGTTGTAGCACCCCGTTTGCAATCGATTAGTTAACATGCAATATGGTATTAAGTAAATTAACTTGCGGAAGCTACATCTAAAAGTATCCATATTACTCTTTGTAATTAGTGTCTTAACTTTTTTCCTTTTCTTATGTATTGTCATTCATAACTTATTTTTCATATTATCTTAAACTGTACAGCCTCATACATATACAAAACTCTTATTTACTAATCCTACAACAATAATTAACGATCAATGACTATCCAAATATGATAACTTGTATTCATTCTATATTACTTGTTCTTCTAATTATTTTATTTAAAATTTACATACCTGATTATTTACACATTTCCTGAACATTATCTTACGAGAGGACGTCCTTAAGCTTAATGTCCCCTCTTAAAACATACAAGTCTTGATATCTATATTATCAATTTACATTCATACTTGTCATATTTGACCATACTTAGCACTTCATTACTTATATTATACATTTTGTACAACCATTACCCATTTCTTTCATTACCTAGCCCTTAAGTTAAACATGTGAATTCTAGGTACTTCACTTATTCATATTCATACATTTCTTAATATTCACATCATCACATCTCAAATGATTTATACAAGTCATACATGTATATATAATATTGGTTAGCACCTCATTGCAATAGCTATCATGTGCATGCTATTGTCTCAACAAATAATCAAACTCGTAAGCTTTACACATAATCTAAATAAAGTAAACGAGTTTTTTTCCAAAGGCATAGATAACCCCTATGCTCACATCAAATATAAACATACACAGTATGATGAATCATAATCATGTCTCGGATGAAGATACAAACATCAAATGCAAGCAACACAACATACCAATATCTCTAAGTCGGCCTCTTGCCTTGAGATGCAACCATCTCATCGGTCTCAACACTTGAAAAATGCTCTCCAAACAGGGTGAGATGACAATCTCAGTAAACTAGGGGTTTTCGAAGGATTCCTCCACCCATAAGTTCACTTACAGGTATAATAAGTATAACATAATATTAAGATGCATAATGTTGGATATATAGTATGTAATATGTGCAATATCAATTTTACTGGCCAGAGAACAATGTATACATTACGTACGTCTGCAACATACACAAGGATTCCCCACATACCTTACACTCAGGCATCACCATCTCATGTAGGTACACACTATCACACCCACATATATATATCAACACATTATACCACAAATCATTTCCAAATATATCAGATATATATCAGCATAAATCTTTTTTCCAAAAATATACCATGCACATAAATCCACCCCCATGGAGTTTGATGGAACAAACAAGGAATTAACCCTAAAAACCGAAAGTTTATCTGTTATAACAATATCCTCAAATATGTTCTCAGTATCCAAGAAGCCACAACCATAGCCCCTAATAGTATCACAATCACAAACTCTAGCAATATCACAACCTATTTCTAAGGTGTAAAGAAAATTAGAATACATGCTAGTCCACTACATTAATGCCAACATGGTCTTTTGCAAATTATGACACTTAAGGCTTTCTCCAAAATCATTAGTGTAATCATTCAATTTTTTCCTTACACTCATTTCACAAGGATCCATGTTGTTTTCTTAAGGTTCCATAACCTTAAAACATCGCTTACTAGCACAATAGAGTCAACAAGTTATTTCCTTAAAGAACAATCCGAAGGAATTGACTCTATTGGCGAATTTGGCACTAAATCGTGTTTACCTTTTATAATACTGATATTGCAACTCTTTACCAAAAATTCTAAGATTTTACTATGTTAAACTAGACCTCTCAAGCTTTCCAACAACATATTATGTCTCAATTGGAGTTGTATAACTCAGATTACGTCTTTCGCAAACTGACTGTTGCAAATCAGACTTTCAAAATTTGGGTAGCAACTTTGAAATCAAACTGTGATTGACACACTTATCTAATGGCTCTGATATTTTATAAAGAAGCTCATGGGGGAGGTTTGATGGGGCATTTTGGAGTGTTTAAAACCTTAGATGTTCTGCGTGAACATTTCTTTTGGCATCATATAAAACGTGATGTAGAGAGAGTCTGTGAGGGATGCATTATTTATAAACAAGCTAAATCTCAAAGTTAAGCTTCTTGGATTGTATACTCCTTTGCCTATACCCGGTGAACCTCTGGTAGATATATCCATGGATTTTATTTTACGATTGCCTAGGTCAAAGGGGGGTAAGGATTCAGTGTTTGTGGTTGTTGATAGATTATAAAAAATGGCACATTTAATTCTATGTCATAAATCCAATAATGCAACATATCTCTGACTTATTTTTCAAAGAAATTTTAAGATTGCATGGTATTCTCAAAAGTATTGTTTCTGATCGAGATTCGAAGTTCTTAAGTTATTTTTGGAAAACTTTGTGGGGTAAACTAGGAACAAAACTTTTGTTTTCTAGTACTTGTCACCCACAAACAGATGGGTAAACATAGGTGGTTAATAGGACCTTATCTGCATTGTTGCATTCTTTGATTCCAAAGAAATTGAAATCATGGGAAGAATGTTTGCCACATGCTGAATTTGCATATAATAGAATATTCCATTCAGCATCTAAGTTTTCACCATTTGGAATTATGTATGGTTTAATCCATTATCTCCTTTCGATTTAACTCCTTTACCAATAAGTAAACATGTTAACTGTAAGAACCCGCACCGTTAATTAAGAAAGTTAATTAATTATTATGAGAGATTAGAAAATAATTCCATAATTGACCCTAATAATTATTATGAGGCTCTAATAATTATAGTAAGTGAGTAATAATGTTGAAAGTCGCTTTTCGGAAGAAAAGTGCAGATACCGGTTCTGCTAGTCGGTATAAGTGCGTACCGAAAAAGTATCCCAGAAGATTATAATAAGTACATGATAATTACTAGAATAATATGTAAAACTTGTAAAACGAGTTTCAAGTCAAAATAATAAGAACTGGTGCCAGAAACTGGTACTGGCTATTAAAAGCGCGTACCGAAAAGGTGCTCCGAAAAATATAATAAAAATATGATAATTCTTGTAAAATTGAGTAGGTTAAGAATCCAAAGTTTGGGATTAAAATTCTAAGCGTAGCAATTAAAGTTAATATTGTGTGTTAATTGGTTAAGTGACTATATATAGGATTTATGCACACAACCCTAGGTTGATGCATCAGTTTTTGTGCGTGAGTGACTGATGGGGGCTGCTGCCTTAGCCTTCTCCACCATTGTTTGGCCTCCCTTGTAGCATTTCTTCTCATTTCCTTCACATATTCTTCTCCTAAACACTTGGTGTGAGTGAGAGTCATCTTGGGAAGTGAGTAGTGGCTTGTGTTCTGAGTTGTGTTGCTGTTTAAGGGAGAGTTTTGGGGCTGAGTTCCTTGTTTGGGTGGTTGGAGCCTTGTTCTTGGCTTGTGAAGCTTCAAGAAGTTTCCTTTGTGAGGAAAGGGCCAAGCTTTGGTAACATTTTCGTGTACCCTTCAAGTCAGACTTGTAGAGGCAGTGTGTTGAGCTTCAAGAGCCTTTGCTTCTCTGTTTTGAACCTTTGGTAAGTTATACCAACCTTGGTCTTGAGTTTTGTTGCTTAAAGATGAAGTCTTGCCATGTTAATGGATTAAACAAGTAACCAACTGGTTTGTGGACTTAAAACAGATTAAAGATGCATGCTTTGACGTTTTAAAATGTTAAAAATGGAACCTTGGAAGGATATCTTCGCGAAATGCAGAAACTGCATTCTGTCGCGAATATTCGGATATTTGCCGTGGAATATCCGGATAAGGATATCCGGATAAGGATATCCGGATATGGATATCCGGATATGGATATCCAGATATGGGGATCTGGATATCCGGATAGTGATATCCGGATATTGCCAGAGTGGTATCCGGATATTGGATATCCAGATATTGCCTGTGAGATATCCGGATATTGGATATCCGGATATGCCCCCGAGGAATATCCAGATATTCGGGGTTTGCGAGGAACAATAGCGTACTGTTCATCCAGAACTGATCTATGGGTTTGTGGACCCTAGTTTGAGGAAGTTGAACTTCTGTAATTAATTAATGTATGTCAGAATCATGTGATTAAGGGCTTATGGCTTGGTGAGAAGCCTTAAGACATAAAACGTAATAAAAAGGCGTTGCCTTTATGTTGTATACTTGTAGAGTATGATTGTTGATGTATTGTTGGTCCATAAAAGATTGTGAATCTGCTGTGTTTGGACTTTGAGCTGTGTACTCTTGGCTTTGGGTGTTAGCTTGCAAGGTAAGCTTTCGTGTCCTCGGTTTAGCCATGTTGTGGTTCCACCATGTTCCATGGGGGTATGGTTATATGCATGTTGTGTTACATGCTTTGGATATTTGAAATGCTGTTGAGCTTTATGTGTAATGGCTTTTAATATGCATGTGTTGTTCCATCTTGACAGTAAGCCTGAGTATGTGGCGTCATACAAGACGGTGATCCGGGGTGGATGCAAGTTCCATCTTGCACTATGTGTGGGTATTTGGCGTATATAAATCCTGCATTTCTCTGGCCAGTAGAATAGTATTGACACACATGACATGATTATCTGCTGCATTGCACTGTTTTAGAAATGATATTGATGAACTGCTTTTGAACTTATATTGCACATGTAAGTGAGCTTGGGGTGGAAGATCCTTGAGGACCCCTTGTCTTACTGAGATTTCTTGTTTAGAGATCTCATCCCACGTTTGGGGAATGCTTATTTCAGGTTCAGGTAGTATGGTGACTGATGCCTCTGGCGGCAGGAGGCCAGAGCTTAGTTGATGATATTACTGCGTATTTGCTAGCATGACTGGATTGGATATTGCTTATGTTTTCTGCTCTTTATGTTTTGAGTTGAGACTTATGTTGGGCTTTGCTGCCTTATTTGGGTGAGCATGGGATTTGTCTATGCCACTATGTTGTTAGAACTTTTGAGTCGAGTTGTATAAACTGCTACTGGTCCGGTCTACATGTTGTAGTTCCGTGACTAGAGACATACATTATGTTATTTTAATTAATGAGGTATTTCAGTTAGCTGTTTTATTGCAATTACATACAACCGATGTTTTATTAATTGATTAATAAGGAAATTGGTAATGATAATGACTTCATAATTGAAAAGAAAAAGATATTCCGCATTTTTAATTAAGCGCAGCTTAATACGATAGTATGATAACATTACCGGATATATACGGGGTGTTACATTAACTTAGATGAAAAGAAGAAGGTTGAACTTGTTAAGCAGATTCATGAAAAAGCTTGGCAACTGTAACAGCCCGTTGTACACCGGTATTGTTAACATTAATTATGATATTAAGCGCAGTTACAATCACAGCAGTTCATTTATAAAAATACAAGTAAATTTTTTCCGTTTATTACGCGAACGTTTAAAATAATAAAAAGCGTAATAAATAAAAGTTGTGACCGTAACTGTAAACTCTTTGTGGAATAATTATTTAAACTACTTTTATAACTTATTTACATCTCTCAAGTCACTAAGGGTTCCCATAAACCCACTTAGCCAAAATCTCACTTTTACATTTTCCACCTATTCGGACATGGTTCGCTCTTTAATTTTCTGCGTAAAAACTGCATATAACAAGTCTCTCATCTTTTGTTATATTATTCTACACTCAATTACCTTTCTAGGAAGCTATCATACGAGTTATTTAGAGCTCGTTTGCTCCAGATATCGCTATTTGAAGTTGGACAAGCAAATCCGCCAGCCAACCCCAAAACAGCTCCAAACATCCTTCACTTAATCAATTACTACAGAAACTCCACTCAACTAATTGCTCTCAAATTTTTATACAACAAACTAGACACCTCAATCTTCAATTTGATATATCATAAACCTAATTTTACCAAGAAAAGAAGCGGGAATAAATTTTGCAAAACCGGTCCAGAACTGCCACATGTGCAGTAACCAAATGCGCAGTCTGTGTTCTCTGCCTTCTGTAGGCCGACACTCAACCCAGAGGAAATCTTAAGCTTCAAAACGGCGTATGGCACGTCCCTATCGGACCTCTGTGGGGGGAGATATGCTCTCCCAAAGTTTGCCGAAATTCTGTCAATTTCTAAAAAATTCGCCAGAGTTTCCTTTGTTTTTCCATCAATCCCCCAATTTGCAAAATGTTCTAAGACCTCAAATTGTAACTAATAATCATAGGGTGTGGCACACACAAGGACCAGCAATACCTTGGGGCTCTTACAACCCTTCACAGTTTATATCAATTTACTCAATTCATATCATATTGCTTACTTTATTAACACTTAACATATTTCAATCACCAATGTCCATTTGCATGCATTTGCTAAACATACACATAATCGTAATCCTAAAATAGGCCTATTGCCCTTCCATCATATTTCATACTTCCATATTACATCAATTCATGTACAAATTACAAGGCTTCCAATGACATATTACAATTACAAACCTTGACTTTAAAATAATACATGATAACTACTCCAAAATAAACATGATAAAGAAACCTCAAAATGACATAACCCAAATGTAACTAGACTTAGGCAAAAATGGCATGAACAAATATGACAATAAATCTACTCCTAAATACATATGCAATGTTCATGCCCTAAGTCTAACCTAGGCCCAATGGCCACCAAAATGCAAAATGAACAATCCCATGTCTCAGTCATCCCATGGGCTTCTTGCCCACCGCTCCTGCACCACTGCTACCTCCAGAAATAAAATTCCCAAAGCGGGTTGAGAATATGAATATATCTCAGTAACCCAGAGATTTTGTATAACACCTCGAATTTCGTAAATGCATAATTATGTATGAAAATGTGGATTAAGGGGAAGGATTAGTGAAAATCCTGAATTAGGGGTCAAAATGCATAAGAAGGGTAAAATGATAATTTACCAAACACGTAACCTGAGACAAGAAAAAATGAGTAGGAGGTCTCAAATGGTAAAACTAATGCCGGAAACGGATTCAGAACAAAAAATTGAGTGGATAGGCAAGTTTCGGAAAAATTGATGAATAGTGATTTTTTCGGTATAAAATACTGCGGTATAATTGTACCGATAAGTGCGAAAATATGATCAGTAGTTTTAGGAAATAAAAATATGACGTGAACGATAAAAATACCTAGGTTATGAATTTGTGGGTTAAAATGAATGACTTAAGAAAGTTAATTGATGTGTGGAACCCACTTAAGTAACTTAAGTGATTAAAAGGCCAAAAGTTCACAATTTTCTGAACCTTCTCTCTCCTCCCTTTTCTTCTTCTTCGTCGAGCACTTCACCATTTGTGAGGGTTGAAGCTTTGTGATTTTTAACTCCATTTTCTAGCCACTTTTAGCAAAAACTTTCAACTACAAAGTTGTTCCCCACACTCTTGTGAGTGACTTCCATGTAGAGTGCACCTTGTGAGGATCATTGTGTGAGGAGTTATAGCCCTAAAACAGCCACGAAAAATGTGACATTTTGGAGAAATTTTGGAACGTTTTGTGTTGATCCATTGGTTGGAGATCATCCCCTTGGATCCTAGGAAGCTATTAGTGGTAAGATTTCTCACTCTCTTTGAGTTTTCATGGAGATCATAAATTGGGTGAGGGTTTTGAAGTTGTAAGTTGAGTTATGGTAGTTAGGAGCATTAAATGGTATGTCTCCTTTGGAATTAAATGCTTAGAATGATAAATGATGATGATTGATGCAATAAAAATTATTATGATTTGAGAATTTTTAACTTAGGCAATTTTGAGTTGAATTCCAATACTTTGTGAAATGGCATGGTGATAGGATTGTATAATTGAGTTGTGGAGTAATTGTATAAGTGAATTATAAGATTGTATGATGTGTAGAAGTGTGGGAATGAATTGAAAATCCTTTGGGACCCTAGCATGAACATTTCGACCTATTGTGGTAATGGATGATTTGATAATGTAAAAGTGGTATAATTGATGTTGTATGGTGGTAAATGGTGTTTAAATTGATGATAGAATCTTACGATGTAATGAAATTGGAAGGAAGAATGTGGGATGTATGGTTTATGTGGTAATTCGACATATAAGGGAAATTGGATGGAAATGGTGTGAAAAATATTGTAAAATCGATGGTTGGTGCCTTAGTGCATAAATGGTTATGATGTTGAGTTAGTTCAAGGATTAAAGTGATTGAGATAGTTGAGATAAATGGAAAAATAGCCATAGGCCTAAGTGATTTTATTGGTTATTATTATTGTAAAGTTGATGAGTATTATGTGAATGTTGTTGATCATTGTTGTTTGATCATATAGGTTGCCACTCACAATTCAATAGAAGTGGATTAAGCTTGGAGCTTACGTTGAGGAGCATTGGCTTCGGAGTGAGGTAAACCTTTGGAACTTGGGTTTTAATCCCTTGTGTGCTCCACCACACCTAGTGGAAGGTTGTGGTTGGATTTTGTGCTTTTGACATGGTGTGAATATGTATGTTCATGCATTATTGCTTGATTGTATGACATGCTTGGAGCATGTTGTGTGTGCATTTTGTGATCTCTGGCCAGTAGATGTGTGTTTGTTTGGATTTTCGATGGAGATATCCTTTGGGGATTCCGGTCGGATTTTGTCGTGGGGCCGACTCTGGGAGCGGTACTAGGATGATCCAAACGTGGGACTTCCGCTGGATAGGGCTCATGAGGAGTTCCAGTTGGGTTTTGCCATGGGGTCGTTTCATCCATGGGAGAGGCACCAGGAAGCTTCCCGGGAGTTATATGATGGGGTCCTTGAACGGAATCCTTATGTGGATGTTCTTGGATTTGTGCCCAATTGTTGTGATTTTGTATGTTATGCATTTTACATTATGTTATTGTTGCACATTGAGTGAGCCATGGGGTGGAGTGATCCTCTAGTACCCTTGGTTTACTGAGATATATTTGTATATCTCATCCCACGTTTGGGGACATCATTTCAGGATATAGCGAGCATGGAGGAGCTTCGGGCAAGAGGCCCGCTTAGTGGTGGAGTTAGAGCATGAGGTGCATATGGATAACATGGCATTTCGGAGGAATTTATTTGATGCACATAGTATGACATTTAGCATTTTGGACATAGATCATGAACATATTGCATGTTGAGGTTTCCATGCTTTTATGGTGTTCATGATTAGATTCCAAGTCTATGTATTTAATGTACATTTATGCCTCTTGTTTATATTTGTATTTTGAGTGAGCATGAGACTTGTCCATGGCCACCTATGTTGTATTTGAGGCATTGGAAAACTGGTGTTGTAAATAGACCATTTGATGTGTAAAATGGCTATGATATTGAGAATATTGTAAACGATGCACTGATTAATGAATATTCATGGTGGAAGGGCCTAGAGCCTACATTAGTACTAGTGTAAGATGTATATTAAGTATTAAGGTGTTAGGAGTAAGTTACATCACCCAATTAGTGCATTACAAGCTGTCAAAATATAATTCTGCAGTTAAGGAATCGATTCCCTCTTGAAAGAAATCGATTCCCAACATCACAGTGGCTTAATTCTGCGTTCTCTGTTTCAAGGAATCGATTCCTTTTGGGAGGGAACAAATTCCTCAAAACAAGGGAGGCAAATTTTAGCTTCTGTGTGTTACTGTAGCTGTTGGGAATCGATTCCTTGAGGTTGGGAATGGATTCCCTCTGTGCAAAATTTTGAAAAAGTGTCATTTTACAACCTAAAGTGATGGTATTGCTTAGAGGGGTTATGATAAAAGTTTTACGCTTTCGCGAGTTTTGCACTTACGATTACAGTGTTGTTTTTAATTAATTACGGAAATGGTCGATGTTCAAAGTTAAGGATTTAATAAAAGAAAAGTTTATCCGTAATTTAATTAACTCAATTACTGTGATTGTAACTGCGCTTAATACCATATGCAATGATAACATTACCAGAGAATACTCAGCCCCATGGTTCACTTGATGCATATAAATAATATAACATAACATTCGAAAACGGGATAAAGCAAGGGATTTAGTGAAATAGGGGAGCATAGAGATACAAAATACGACGAAGCGGGAATGGTCAATGTCAAAACCACGCAACGTCCAGCCTATTGGCTCGGCATATAAGCCTACGGGTCTCAACCAAGGCGTGTTCCCAGAACATCTAAGCAAGGCACCCTCCATCCATATCCACCCGAGACTTCCTAGTGTGCTCCTATCCGGATCACACACCACGACCCTAGGTCAACTGGAACTCCCTCACGGAGACCTATCCAATGGAAGTCCGTAACGCCCGAAGGAAAACTATCTACTAGCCAGAGACACGGTACATCATATGTACCAACACACATAATATATGCATGAACATGTTATCCTACATTACTTACATACACTTCCTACCATCACCCTCAACGAACATGGTGGAACACCCAAGGGGATCAAGCCCTAGTACCAAGACTTTACCTATATAATCCTCTCCACTTAGCTCCAAAATAATATATTCTTCGAGCTCGTTACACAACAGAAATGCCTACACAGAGGACATTCCCAATTAATTACAATTCATACCAACACATGCAAGTTATCAACTCTTCAATCATGGTTTCAAATACTCACCTCAATCCCACTTGGTCCGAGACCAAGGGAAAATCCACCGAGCTCACAGTTCGGGGTTCAAATCTACGTACGGTAACCTACAATAACCATGTATGAATCATCAATACACGGCAAATCTTACAAAATACAAAAACGTCAAAAATCCTCCCCCACCCTAGGTAGGTTCGGCCATATAGGTGCATTTTTACAATTTATTTTTCTTTATTTTCTTTCTCATTTTCTTAAGCATCTCTAGCTTATCAAAACACCATTTTAGGTGCCACTTTTCCATTTACATCATCCTAATATCATTTTGTCCAATTATTTCCTTCTAGGGACAACACACCATTCAATACACTCCATTATTTTTCTATTGCTTTTCAAAGCTTCCAACCATCACACAACCCATCTAATTACCATTTAGCACACAACACAACATCCAAACAATCTTAACAACATCAATTCCCCATTTATACCAATTTGGCCGAATTGTACATAGGTACACCTCAAAGGATTTTCAATCCAATTCAACTACTCCACACCTCATACCATCCTATTATAACATCATATAACCCTACAACAATCCAATTACACAATCCTATCACAATTTCAAAACATAAAGTCATGGCATCATCAAAATTTTCCTAAGTTAAAATCATATTTTCACCAATAATTTTTATTGCATTTATAGCTCTAACACACCATTCTAAGGCATAATCATCTAATACACATTTTCTATTTGAGCTCTCTATCAACACAAATCAACAAAAACCCCCTTAGGGTTCATGAATCCAATCCAAAAATTAAACTGTCAACAAGGTGTAGAAACTTACTCAAAAGCTTGGCACAAGGCTCCTCAAAGACATACTAAACCATTGGAGCATCAATCAACAACATGACCACAAATCTACAACAATGATCCGCGGCCTTTGGGGAGGTTTTCCTCAATATCTATTGGTTTTCAAGGCTTAAGAACACTACCAATGGGTTTGGAAGGTGATTTCCAATAGATTTCAAGTCAAACTTTGATGGATTTGGTGAGGATTTGATGGAGCTATGGAAGAAATAAAAATGGAAGTGAAATAGGGTTTGGGAGGGGTAGGCCGCGGGTTTGTGATGGAGACGAGGAGAGAAGATGATGAATAGTAGGGGGCTTAGGTGGCTTAAGTGATTTTAAGTGAGGTGGGCCCTACCTCCACCTCACGCGGTTTCAAACTAACTTGAATTTTCCCTCTGATTTCGCGAAATGTCCATAAATTCACAACCTATTTAGAAACTCTAATTTTTAACATTAAACATTGTCCTTTAATTACCCTTGATCAGATGAATCCGGAGTTTTCCGGTCGTTCGGAGAAAATGCTGTTTTAAGCTGTTGCGCGCGCCGTAGGCACGCTTCCCCAAACTTACTAATTTCTGTCAAACTTCATCAGAAATCATATTTCTGAGTTCTATAAACCATTTATAACTTGTATTCAAAACTTAGAGCTCAAAACTCAATCGGCACGTTTTAATGTGCAATCGTACCGCGATATTTTTACCCGCTAAAAACATTATTCACTGAATTTTCTTAAACTTGCCTTTCCACTCAATTTTTCGTTCTGAATACATTTCCAGGGTTATTTTTATCATCTGAGACCTTCTACTCAATTTTTTTCTTCTTAGGGTTGCGTGTTGGCTAATTACCGTTTTTCCCTTCCTTTGTATTATGACCTAATTTTCAGGATTTGCACTAATCCTTCCTTTTAATCCATGTTTAATATTTTAATATATAATTTAGAATTGCGAGGTGTTATAATCACCCCTCCTTTTATAATTTTGTCCGCAAGTAGCCTCCTCATGTGTACGTCCTTGCCATTGAATCTTTAGCATTGGAATAATTTTACTTCTAAGCCTCTTTTCACTGCGATCGAGGACATCAATAGGACCTACGGGAGTCTTTAAATTCTCCCGAATCTCAATATCATCCGGTATCACCACATGTGATTCATCCGAAATATAACGCCGCAGCTGCGATACATGAAACACATCGTGCAAATTCGACAACTAAGGGGGCAAGGCAAGGCAAGCTGATAGGTCACTAATCCTACTCTTTTCATTATCTGATACGGCGCAATAAACCGAGGACTCAGCTTTCTCACGCCCAATGCACGACCAACACCCGTAACTGGAGATAACCGCACAAATACATGATCACCTTCTTCAAATTCCAGCGGTCTGTGCCTATTATCATAATAACTTTTCTGCCGATTCTGTGCCTATTTAAGTTTCTCTCTAATCATTTCAATCTGTGCTGTAGTTTCTTGTACAAAATTCGGCCCAAATCTCTCTTTATCACCTACCTCAGTCCAACAAGTAGGAGTATGACATCTCAGTCCATACAATGCCTCATACGGTGCCATGCCCAGACTGGAATGAAAACTATTATTATAAGAAAATTCCACCAGTGATAAGTACCTGTCCCAAGCAGTGCCCTGCTCCAACGTGCAACTCTCAGCATATCCTCAAGTGTCTGTATGGTCCCCTCAGTCTGACCATCAGTTTGCGGGTGATACGCAGTGCTCAGCCTGAGCTGAGTGCCAAAAGTCTGCTGCAAGGCTCCCCAAAAATGAGAAGTAAATTTCGGGTCCCGATCACTGACAATGCTAACTAGTATCCCGTGGAGCCTTACAATCTCTTTTACATATAATTTAGCTAGTTTCTCCGTAGAGAAATCCACTCGCACTAGTAGAAAATGTGCAGACTTCATTAGCCTGTCCACTATAACCCAAATTGAATCGTGCCCAGCCTGAGTCCGAGGTAAACCAACAACGAAATCCATAGAGATGCTCTCTCATTTCCACTCTGGTATATCCAATGGCTGCAGTAAACCAGCAAGTTTCTGATGTTCTATCTTGACTTTCTGACAAATTAAGCACCTTGATACATACTCAGCAACATCCTTCTTCATCCCAGGCCACCAGAACTTAGTTTTCAGATCTCGGTACATTTTTATGGCACCTGGGTGTACAACATACTGACCCTTATGGGCCTCAACCATTACCTCCTCTGCTAACTCCTTGGGCACAACAATCCTGCCCTGATACAGTAATAACCCCTGTTCATTCAAAGATATCCCACTCTGCCCTTTCAAATACTTGATACTATCGTTCTGTACCTGCGTTTCTTTAATTTTCTCATGTAATTCATTTTCCACCCGTAAACACTCAAATTCATCCATCCTACCTATAAAGACATCCGTCAATTTCAAATCACAGAATTGTTCAATCACTTCATTATCCCACAACATCAGCTGGGACACACTAACAGACTTCCTACTCAAGGCATCAGCCACCACATTAGCTTTACCCGGATGGTATTTCAATTCAAAATCATAATCCTTTAAGAATTCCACCCACCTCCGTTGTCTCATATTCAGCTCTTTCTGATCAAACAAATATTTCAAACTTTTGTGATCACTGAACACAGCAAATTTCATCCCATACAGAAAATGCCTCCAAATAAGGCAAATACAATAGCAGCAAGCTCCAAGTCGTGTGTCGGATAATTCTCTTCATGAGGTTTCAATTGTCTAGAATCATAAGCAACCACTGTCCTCTCTTGCATCAACACATACCCCAAACCCTTCTTGGAAGCAACATAGTATAATTCAAACTCACCTTCCGGATCGGGGAGGGTCAACACAGGAGCAGTAGTCAATTTCTCTTTAAGATCCAGAAAACATCTCTCACATTCCTGGGTCCACAAAAAAAAGGAGTATCCTTTCGTGTCAATCGGGTCAACAACCGTACCATTGTGGAAAACCCCTCTATAAATCTACGATAATACCCAGCAAGACCCAGAAAGCTCCGGATCTTAGTAACAGTCTTTGGTCATTCCCAGTCAATTACAGCATCAATTTTGTTTGGATCCACTGCAACACCCCTAACAGAAATAACATGACCCATAAATTGCACCTCAGATAAACAAAATTCACATTTAGACGGCTTCACATACAACTTTTTATCCTTTAATATCTGCAACACAGTCCTCAGATGCTCTGTATGCTCCTCCTCACTTTTTGAATAAATTAAGATGTCATCAATGAACATAATTACAAACTGGTCCAAATACGGTTTAAAAATACGATTTATATAGTCCATGAACACCGCAGGGGAATTAGTAAGCCCAAAAGGAATAACCTAATACTCGTAGTGTCCATATCTAGGACGGAATGCCATTTTAGGAACATCCTCTGGCTTAATCCGAATCTGGTGGTATCCGGACCAGAGATCTATCTTAGAAAATACACAGGCACCCCTCAACTGATCCAACAAGTCATCAATATGCGACAACGGGTACCTGTTCTTAACCGTAACTTTATTCAACTGCCGGTAGTCAGTACACAACCTCATGCTTCCATCCTTCTTTTTCACAAATATTAACGGTGCTCCTCAATATGTTTCTTCAACTCAGCCAACTCCAGCGGTGACATCCGGTATAGAGCCAAAGAGATAGGCCCCACACCAGGCAACAATTCAATCGAGAACTCAATCTCTCTCTTAGGTGGGAATTCCGGTATCTCATCAAGAAATACATCCACAAACTCATTAACCACCGGAATACTAGAAATTTCTATCTCCTTATCACCCGCCAATCCACCCAAGAAAATATAACCCAGATCACCAGCCTTCAAGGCTTTAATTGTCTGACATATAGACAGAAAGGGAGACGAACTAACCGAGGGCTTCTCGTGAGATAATATCAACCTCTTGCCGTAGCAATCAATCATTGCGCAGTTTTGAGATAACTAATCCATACCTAATATCAAATTAACAGAGGCCAGGGGCAAGATAATCAAATCAATAGTGTAACCCCTGCCTTCGTATATAAACCCAACCTCTTTACAAATAAAGGAGGAATCACTAACCTCTCCTGTAGCAGTAGTAATACGCATAGGGGGAATCATCAGTGATACTCTTAACCCCAATCCCTTAGCAACATATTCAGCCACGAATGAATGCGTCGCTCCCGAATCAAGTAAAACAGACAAATCAATATTTGAGATAAAAATTGTACCTTTAACCATATTAGGTGCCTTTTCTATTTACTGCACATTTGGAGTATAAAAACGCCCAACCGTAGGGGCAGATGGCAAGGCCTGCAGATTCGCAGCCTGCCCAGTAATACTATAACACTCTTTGGCAAAATGCCCAACTTTACCACACTTGAAACCAGAATTCGGAGCCGTAGTACAAGGGCCCTGATGATACCTCTTACACTTCTCACATCGAGGATTAGAATTTCTGTCATTAAACCCACTTCTCTTACCACCACCCCTCTTGAATTGACCCGGAGGCTGCCTTACCTGCAACCCCTACCTCTATTATTCTTCTGATGGTAGCCACCTTTGTTATTATTACCAGGAGGACCAGATGTCCTCGAAGATACCTGCTATAAACAGTTTCAACCCTTTTGCACTGGGTCACTAGATCAGCAAAATTTCTCTTAGCAGTATTAGACATCCTCTTAGCAATTTTGTCATTCAGACCTCTCTGAAATTTAGCAGATAAAAACTCAGGAGTCGGCAGCATACCCCCGTAGTTCGCATACTTAACCAATTCATTGAATTTAGCCACATAAGCATCAACAGTCATGGTACCCTGTACCAATTTATCAAATTCACCCTGCTTGGCTTCCCGAACATCCCTGGGAAAATACTCTTCATGAAATAACCTTTCAAATAATGCCCATGTCAGTTCTTCTCCTTGAATAGTAAAAGGGCGATATGCATTGTACCACCACTCGTGGGCATCCCCCTCAAGCATATACACAGAATAAAGTAATCTCTGGGGATCCTGACACCTCATAACCTGAAATATTTTCTCCATCCCCATCAACCAGGTAGTAACTACTTTCGGGTCCCTTGACCCCTGAAATGCTGGCGGTTTATGTTTTCTAAAAGAAATGAGCCTCTGCTCATCAGTACCAGCAAATACCTGCCAGTGTTGTCCAATTTCGCAATCAATTAAATCACACAAGTACACAAGTGCACATATCAACAAGTAATAAAGTGGATGTGTGAGTCCAGATATCGTTCCAACAGAGATTATATAATGCTATAGCTTTCGTGAAGCAATCAAGGTAACAAAGATGATTTGTTGAGAAGCTAATGACTAAATTAACACTTAAGAAGTAAAGCAAGGTAAACTAAGGTTAATGATTAACTAACAAGGATTCAGTAGCAAAAGAAGTGTTTCAAATGTATCAAGACAGATTGGGATCAATTTCCCCATTATTGCAATTTCACCAGAATGCAGTAACCATGCTACAACAATTATCCAAAAAGTAATCAGAACACCAATGCATGCAAGGGCTCTCACCAACAATACATGTATACTAAGTCCCACATCTCTATGGCCAACAAAGTTATGAATTCATTAAGTTCAAGTTCCATATGATTTTGTGGTGCAAGTGATCTCTCTACCCACAATTAACTAATTTTACTTAGTTAAACCATAATGCTTAATAACATTCAGTAATTACCTATATCTCTATAACATAAATCCTAATTACCTTCCAATCCTCTCTCGATGAATCAACAAGATTAAGAAAATATAACATTTTATTAAGCAACCGAAAGGAAAATCATGCAGCAAAGTTTAGGCAATACTGTTTACATCACAATAAGGGTACTCTATCACCCAATCCTAACAAGTTAGCCCATAATTTGGTGGACAGAAACAACAAGGAAAGAATAAGACTCTATAAAACTATGTAAAGAAAACAGGGACGTTGTTGTAGCACTGCTCTCGTAGCAACCATGAGTTCCACCACCATCAACCTTGCCTCAGCTGCCGGAATAGTGTAGTAAGTTACTGGGTTCAATGATCTCTCAATTGAACTTCAGCTTCTTCCTTTGATCGGCAAGATTTCTCCTAACGAACCCTCAAATTCCTCCCAAGTGTTTCCTCCACTTTCTCTCTCTAAAACTGCCTCCAATTGGGTGTCTCAAAACATATCAGCCATCCTTTTCTTTGTGTAGGGTTCGTTCTTTCATAAGCTTTGATATTCTGGGCTTCAATCATCTCTTCTGTCCATGCAAATCACCACTCAAATCTGCTTTGTGATCGATTGAAATTGATACTCTGTTTTTCTGTCATGCTGACACAATGTGTTGTTGCATATCTCACAGGAATCTTTCCAGATTTACAATTCAGATTCAAATCTGATTTGTAATCGTTGATTTGATGAAGATTATCTTGTGATTTCTTGATGATTTTGAGCGTGTATCCAAATCAGATCTTTTCGTAAACGTTCAGAAGCTTCTTCCATCAAATTGGGCTTGGATCCATGGCTTGTTGGTGTTGATGTCAACAATATGCACTCCTGACCTCATCTGCATTGCTATGGCACTGCTTCCCAATGCTACAGCATTGACCTGCAGTAAAATAACAAGTGCATTTATATGTTTCCAATACCTCAATTTATGTCCAAATACTCACAATTAACATAATTCTCAATTAAATCATGAAATCATAGAATTCATGCATTAATCATATTAAATCAAGAGAATTATATGTAATCATAGCACCAAAACATCACAACTAAGCCCAAAATAACTCTCTTTTGGAGAGTTATCACCCAGCAACCCCAGAAGACTGAGCAACAACAGAAGGATCCACAGAAGGCTCTGGGATATAAGTAGGATCAGTAATGTGATGACTAGCCTCCTCAGAATGACGACTAGCCCCACTCCCCTCATGCTGAGGAGTAACAGATGGTGTACGGGTAAGAGTCACAGTAGCCGTATGTGGAGGAGAATCATCCCTCCTGTGCCGAGTCCTATCTGCCCTCATCTCATTCATGAAGGCATGCATCATATCCTGATTATTTTTCATCAGATTCTAGGTCATAGTTCTATTCGCAGTAGTCTCTTCCTGCAGAGCATTTAAAACTGCAGTAATAGGATCTGGTGCTGCTAGACGACCTGCACCTCGAGTTTCACGGCGACCTCGTGCCCTACTCATGATATCTATACATGTGACACAAAGGAATGAGCTGATCACACCCATACTGAGGAATCACATATACATTAATCATAAACAATTCACAGATAGCTATGCAACACAAAATGCAGTTATACATTATCAGAGTTCCCTTACAAAACTGCTCTGATACCATAAAATGTAACAACCCATTGTACACCGGTATTGTTAACATTAATTAAGATATTAAGCGCAATTACAATCACAGCAGTTCATTTATAAAAATACGAGTACACTTTTTCCGTTTATTACACGAACGTTTAAAACAATAAAAAGCGTAATAAATAAAAGTTGTGACCGTAACTGTAAACTCTTTGCGGAATAATTATTTAAACTACTCTTATAATTTATTTTACATCTCTCAAGTCACTAAGGGGTTCGCTCTTTAATTTTCTGCGGACACACCGCATATAACAAGTCTCCCATATTTTGATATGCTATTCTACACTCGATTAAATTTCTAGGAAGCTATCACACGAGTTATTTAGCGCTCGTTTGATCTGGATATCGCCATTTGAAGTTGGACAAGCAAATCTTCCAGCCAACCGCAAAACAGCTCCAAACATCCTTCACTCAATCAATTACTGCAGAAAATTAACTCAACTAATTGCTCTCAAATTTTTATACAACAAACTAGACACCTCAAGCTTCAATTTTATATATCATACACCTAATTTCACTAAGAAACGAAGCAGGAATAAATTCCCCAAAACCGGTCCAGAACTGCCACATGTGCAGTAACCAAATGGGCAGTCTATGCTCTCTGCCTTCTACAGGCCGACGCTCAACCCATAAAAATACTATCTTTTGACACGACATAGAGGACATCTCAAGCTTCAAAACGGCGTATGGAACGTCCCTATCAGACCTCTGTGGGGCAAATATGCTTTCCCAAAGTTCGCCTAAATTATGCCAATTTCTAGAAAATTCGCGAGAGTTTCCTTTGTTTTTCCAACAATCCCCAAATTTGCAAAATGTTATAAGACCTCAAATTGTACCTAATAATCATAGGGTGGAACACACAAAAACCAGCAATACCTTGGGGCTCTTACAACCTTTCACTGTTTATATCAATTTACTCAATTCATATCATATTACTTACTTTATTAAGACTTAACATATTTCAATCACCTTTTGCTAAACATACACATAATCATAATCCTAAAATAGGCCTATTGCCCTTCCATCATATTTCATACTTTCATATTACATCAATTCATGTACAAATTACAAGGCTTCCAATGACATATTACAATTACAAACCTTGACTTTAAAATAATACATGATAACTACTTCAAAATAAACATGATAAAGAAACCTCAAAATGACATAACCCAAATGTAACTAGACTTAGGCAAAAATGGCATGAACAAATATGACAATAAATCTACTCCTAAATACATATGCAATGTTCATTGCCTAAGTCTAGCCTAGGCCCAATGGCAACCAAAATGCAAAATGAACAATCCTGTCTCTCAGTCATCCCATGGGCTTCTTGCCCACCGCTCCTGCACCACTGCTACCTCCTGAAATAAAATCCCCAAAGCGGGGTGAGATATATGAATATATCTCAGTAACCTTGAGGATCTGGAGAATACTCCGCCCCATGGTTCACTTCGATGCATATAAATAATATAACATAACAGAACATACATCCGAAAACGGGATAAAGCAAGGGATTTAGAGAAACCGGGGACTATAGGGATACAAAATACGACGACGCTGGAATGGTCAATGCTAATACCACGCAACGTCCAGCCTATTGGCTCGGCATATAAGCCTACGGGTATCAACCAAGGCGTGTTCCTAGAACATCTAACCAAGGCACCCTCCATCCACATCCACCCGAAACTTCCTAGTGTGCTCCTATCTGGATCACACACCACGACCCTAGGTCAACTGGGACTCCCTCTCGGAGACCTATCCAGTGGAAGTCTGTAACGCCCGAAGGCAAACTGTCTACTGGCCAGAGACACGGTACATCCTATGTACCAACACACATACTAAATGCATGAACATGTTATCCCACATTATTTACATACACTTCCTACCATCACCCTCAACGGGCATGGTGGAACACACAAGGGGATCAAGCCCCAGTACCAAGAGGTTACCTGTATAATCCTCTCCACTTAGCTCCAAAATAATATATTCTCCGAGCTTGTTACACAACAAAAATGCCTACACAGAGGACATTCCCAATTAATTACAATTCATACCAACACATGCAAGTTATCAACTCTTCAAGTATGGTTTCAAATACTCACCTCAATCCCACTTGGTCCGGGACCAAGGGCAACCCACCGAGCACACGGTTCGGGGTTCAAATCTACGTACGGTAACCTACAGTAACAATGTACGAATCATCAATACAAGACAAATCTTTCAAAATACAAAAACGTCAAAAATCCTCCCCCACCCTAGGTAGGTTCGGCCATATAGGTGCATTTTTACAATTTATTTTTCTTTATTTTCTTTCTCATTTTCTTAAGCATCTATAGGTTACCGAAACACCATTTTAGGTGCCACTTTTCCATTTACATCATCCTAACATCATTTTGTCCAATTATTTCCTTCTAGGGACAACACACTATTCAACACACTCCATTATTTTTCTATTGCTTTTCAAAGCTTCCAACCATCACACAACCCATCTAATTACCATTTGGCACACAACACAACATCCAAACAATCTTAACAACATCAATTCCCCATTTATACCAATTTGGCCGAATTGTACATAGGTACACCTCAAAGGATTTTCAATCCAATTCAACTACTCCACACCTCATACCATCCTATTATAACATCATATAACCCTACAACAATCCAATTACACAATCCTATCACAATTTCAAAACATAAAGTCATGGCATCTTCAAAATTTTCCTAAGTTAAAATCATATTTTCACCAATATTTTTTATTGCATTTATAGCTCTAACACACCATTCTAAGGCAAAATCATCTAATACATATTTTTTATTTGAGCTCTCTATCAACACAAATCAACAAAAACCCCCTTAGGGTTCATGAATCCAATCCAAAAAGTAAACCATCAACAAGGTGTAGAAACTTACTCAAAAGCTTGGCACAAGGCTTCTCCAAGACATACTAAACCATTGGAGCATCAATCAACAACATGACCACAAATCTACAACAATGATCCGCGTCCTTTGGGGAGGTTTTCCTCAATATCTATTGGTTTGCAAGGCTTAAGAACACTACCAATGGGTTTGGAAGGTGATTTCCAATAGATTTCAAGTCAAACTTTGATGGATTTGGTGAGGATTTGATGGAGCTATGGAAGAAATAAAAATGGAAGTGAAATGGGGTTTGGGAGGGGGTAGGCCGCGGGTTTGTGATGGAGAAGAGGAGAGAAGATGATGAATAGTAGGGGGGCTTAGGTGGCTTAAGTGATTTTAAGTGAGGTGGACCCCACCGCCACCTCACGCGGTTTCAAACTAACTTGAATTTTCCCTCCGATTCTGCTAAACGTTCATAAATTCACAACCTGTTTAGAAACTCTAATTTTTAACATTAACCATTGTCCTTTAATTACCCTTGATCAGATGAATTCAGAGTTTTCCGGTCGTTCGGAGAAAATGTTGTTTTAAGCTGTTGCGCGCGCCGTAGGCACGCTTACCCAAGCATACTAATTTCCGTCAAATTTCATCAGAAATCATATTTCCTAGTTCTATAAACCATTTATAAATTGTATTCAAAACCTAGAGCTCAAAACTCAATCGGCACATTTTACGGTGCAATCGTACCGTGGTATTTTTACCCGCTAAAAACACTATTCACTGAATTTGTTGAAACTTGTCTATCCACTCAACTTTTCGTTCTGAATCCATTTCTAGGGTTATTTTTATCGTCTGAGACCTTCTACTCAATTTTTGTCTTCCTAGGGTTGCGTGTTGGATAATTACCGTTTTACCCTTCCTTTGTATTTTGACCTAATTTTCAGGATTTGCACTAATCCTTCCCTTTAATCCATGTTTAATATTTTAATATATAATTTAGAATTGCGAGGTGTTATAGCAACACATTGAGAAAAAAAATAAACAATGTGCCAACAAAGCCAATAGAGAGCGCAAGATAGTAGTTTTTAGGCACACACAATTGTTTCTCCCTAAACAATATTCTTCATGTCTAAAGAACTTTCCAAATGCATTTTTCTCACATGCTTGAATACATTACCAAAGTCAAGATCATCAGCATACACGTCACTAATGTACTCAAATCCAATGCATCAGCCACAACATTTTCCTTACCCTTCATGTACTTAATCACATAAGGAAATGTTTCAATGAATTCCACCCATTTGGCATGTCGCTTGTTTAGCTTGTGTTTGTCCCTCAAATGCTTTAAGGATTCACGATCTGTGTGAATCACAAACTTCTTTGGCCAAAGATAGTGTTGCCATGTTTCCAAAGCCCTGACCAGTGCATACAACTCTGTGTCATATGCAGGGTAATGCAAAGCAGCTCCACTTAGCTTTTCACTTAAGAAGGCAATGGGACCTCCTTCTTGAATTAGAACTACTCCAATACCTATTCTTCAGGCATCACACTCAATTTCAAAAGTATTAGTAAAGTTAGGAAAAGCAAGCAAAGGAGCATTAGTTAATTTCTCCATAATCAGATTAAATGCCTTTTGTTGTGTTAGTACATAGGTGTCCTAGAGACAATCTGAGAGTCAAATGGACCCATGTACTTCTTTATTTGTTATAAATATATTTTATGAATAAAAGCATTATTTATCTTGTTTCATATTGCATGTCTCAAATATTGAATATGAGTAACTGGATAAAGCCCTTGGAATGGAACAGGTGTCACATTGAGGATTTGTGATAGGGATCACGATCATGAGGGCTCAATGACACCACACGTCCATTGCCAGAAATATGTTCCTAGTCTAGAGATACCGATAATGGGCATTGGTGATCTCGGGTAAAACTAGCACTACTCAGCTACTTGATCTTTATTTTTTATTCGGTAAAAATATGATCTTTGCATAAAATTTTGAATTTTTGGATATGTTAAAAGTTAATATGTCCATGTAAAAGCATAGAACATATTTAGTATATTTTTGCGCTTGTTTGGTTACTAACTTTTCAGGTGCAAATAAAGGAAGGGAATGGTCATGGGGCCCAAAATTAAATTTTAATTGTTGTAATTTAATTTTGGTAAATAAGGCTTGTATGCCTTGTCTTTCTTTTACTCTTGTGTAAATTCTTTTCTCACCTTACTCCCCCCCAAATGTAACTTGGGATTTCTTGAATTAATATGTAATTAGAAATTAGGCTAATGGCGTTTTAGGCATGGAGGAGTCCACGGAGGAGCCGCGGCTTAAGGAGCATGATGGGAGAAGATGGCATGAGTACCATACCATGACTATCCCAAAATAAATGTGATTTATTATGCCTATGAATGTATGCGTGTATTTCAAGGCGATTAGTATGCATATCATAAAATCGCGAATGTATGTTTCTATTGTGCATGTCCAAAAGTGACTAGTATAGTATGTTGTAGATGTATGACATAGGGCAACGACTAGCACGATAGTACAATATGCGCGTTTGATGAGACTTGGTAAATCCCTAATAAAAGAAAAAGGAACCCTTAAAAGGAACAATTATTAAGTGCATGATTGCCTCCCACCGTCGGTACAAATTGAATCCCTTCGACGTGGTGGTGCTCTGCAACTCAGTTGGGACCCACTGTTTCGTTGGGTAAGATGAATGCTTGAAGTGTAGAGACACTTAGGATGGTGGTTTGTGCTTGACCAGGCTCAGCCGAGCTTATGTACTTGGGGCAATAATGCCAGGTTGGTTGCATGAGATGCACCACTAAGTGACAAGATGTTGTCAACCTGATGTTAAGAGAAGGTATGAGATACTGTTGATAATGATCAACCCATCGTTTAATTTGATCTTGCAGTCTCAGACGGGAATTAAAGGAAACTGTCGTTCTCTTAACCCACTACGGAAATTCTTAAGAAGAATAGCCCTAGGTCAATAAGGAAAAGGGTCATTGACTTAGACAAAATAGTGGGAGAGCCCATTTATTTGAAGTCTTTAATAATATGGTCTATTTATAACAATATTAATTATTTTATTTTTACATCTTATTCAGCTCCATATGTCGGGTCATTTGTCTCTGCGTACTATTCTCGAAACGAACAAGTTGACCGGTCCTAATTTCATGGACTGGTATCGGAACGTCAGAATTGTTCTGCGGGCCGAAAAAGTTGCTTATGTCTTTGACGCTGCTTTACCTATTGCGCCTAAGGAAGGGGAAGATGGGTTCGCGGAATTTGATTTCGAGGCCCACAAGCAACACGTGGATGATAATGTGTTGGCTTTTTGCATTATGCTGGCATCCATGTCACCCGAGCTGCAAAAGCAGCACGAGCATATGGATGCCTCCTCCATTATCCTTCATCTCAAGGAGTTGTATGATAAGAAGGATAAGCATGAGAGGTATGAGACCTCTAGGGAATTGTTCCTATGCAAGATGACTGAAGGCATGTCTTTTAACCGCCATGTCCTGAAGATGATAGCGCTCATCGAGAAGCTAGAGGTTCTAGACTTCATAATGGATGCTAAATTAATGACTTAGTTCTATCATCACTTCCTCTTTCTTTCAGTGGGTTCATTATGAACTATAACATGCATTCGATGAATGTTACACTGCCTGAGTTGTTAAGCATGTTAACTACTGTTGAGGTGTCTATCAAAAAGGATAAAACACAAGCTCTTCTTATTGGTAGGTCTTCCAAGACCAAGGATAAGGGTAAAAGGAAAGAGCTTGCGAAGCCCAATCCTCTCAAGCCCAAAGGAAAGTCCAATAAGAAGACGGGCAAGGCCAAAGGTAAGGGCAAGGATAAAAATGACGCTGAGTGCTTCCATTGTGGCAAGAAAGGCCATTGGAAGATGAACTGTCCTGACTACATCAAACGTGTAATGGAAAAGAAGCATGGTGATGCTTCTACCTCAGGTATTTACATGATTGAGGTTAATTTTCTTGTGCTAACCCGGCTTCATGGGTATTGGATACCTGTTGTGGTTCTCACATCTGCAATATGTTGCAGGTGCTAAGGAATCCGAGGAAGCTTGACAAGAACGAGGTGGATCTTCGAGGGGGGAATGGAGCAAGAGTTGTTGCATTGGCTATTGGAGATGTTGACCTTGTTTCGTGTACGGGCCTTATGCTGCATTTGAAGAATTGTCTTTATGTTCCAAACATTTCTTGAAACATTATTTCTATTTCTTGTTTAGAACGAGATGGTTTTATATTTACTATTAAGAGTAGTGAATTTTCTATCATTATGAATGATATTGGTTTTTGCTACTGCTTCTTTGGTAAATGGCTTATATGTTCTAGAAATGGAAAATAAAGTCCTTAATGTGAATGTGAAACGACCTAGGATAGATAATAAATCTTATCTTTGGCATTGTAGACTATGACACATAAACGAAACAAGACTCTCTAGGCTACATGCAAATGGACACCTAGATTCCATGGATTTAGAATCCTATGGACCTTGTGAGTCTTGTCTAGCTGGAAAAATGACTCAGACCAAGCCCAAAATGCTTCAGAGTCATAGGGCTAGTGAGTTATTAGGACTCATTCACTCTGATGTATGTGGTCCAATGTCTGTCGAGGCAAGATGTGGATATTCCTACTTTATTACCTTCACTGATGATAGATCAAGATTTGGGTATGTATACCTGATGAGACAAATCTGAAGCCTTTGAAAAGTTCAAGGAGTATAAGAGTGAAGTAGAGAAACAATGATGCAAGATGATTAAGACATTACGATCATATCGTGGTGGCAAATATCTGAGCAACGAGTTTCAAGATTATCTAAAGGAGAATGGGATTCTCTCACAGTTTACTGTGCCTTACACGCCACACCCAAATAGTGTATCCGAAAGGAGGAACCGAACCTTATTGGATATGGTTAGGTCCATGATGAGTGAGACAGAACTCCCAAAATCATTTTGGGGTATGCCTTAAGCACTGCAGCATACCTTCTGAATTACCTTCTGAATAGGGTACCTTCTAAATCTGTTCAGACCACTACATATGAGATATGGATTGGTAGGAGACCAAACTTGAGCTACCTCAAGGATTGGGGATCTCCAGCATATGTCAAAGCGCTGACATCAGAGGATCTTCTTTCTCAAGGAGCTAGTGGGAGTAAAATTGAACTTGAAGAAGTTCAAATCCCACAAGAATAGATTAAGGAACCTGAGTATTCTCTGCAGGCGACGTTCTCCAATGGAGAAGTAAACACACAACTTCGTAGGTCAACTAGGGTTAGTCAACCACCTGAGAGGTATGGTTATGTGATTGAGAATCAGCAAACCGTTAAGGATGACGAATCTTGTAACTATGAGGAGACAGTCAAGGATGTTGACTCCTCCAAATGGCTTGAAGCCATGAGGTCTGAAATAGACTCGATGCATCAAAACTAGGTATGGACCTTGGTTCCACATCCAGAAGGAATAGTTCCTATTGGCTGTAAATGGGTCTTTAAGAAAAGACTGATGCAGATGGCAACGTTCAAACCAATAAAGCTAGGTTGGTTGCGAAAGGATATCGTTAAAGACAATGAGTTGACAATGACGAAACTTTCTCAGCTATTGCCATGGTCAAATCTATTCGGATCATGCTAGCTATTGTAATAACCCAAAAATCATGTAATCAAAATTAGTTTAATGAAATGGAATCAAAGAGGGTCCAACCCATATTCAGTGAACGATTAGCTTTGAAAAGCAAAAAATTAGTTCTAAGTTTGAACCCACTCTAACTAAGATAAGTAATAACTTAGCTCAATTTGGTTTAAAGCCCAAACAATGTCATAGCCCAACCTACTTAAGAATATGAATAAGTCAAGACCAATTAAGAAAGGATTTAAGCTCAAAGCAATGCAAGCCCATTGTAGTAATTGAATAAGACATGGCCCAAATAATATACACATAAAGACCCAAGCCCACATCACTTATACCAAGCCTTGGCCCAATCACTAATGATCCAACATCTACTACCTCAATGGGCCGAAAACAACCACCAAGCCCAACCCAATTCAAAGGAAATACCCTAGATGAGATGTCATCACATGATTGGAGGAATTTGAATGAGCTCCACCTCCCCTCAAATATCAAACTTGGCCATGACAAGAAGAAAAGGGAGTGGTGTTGCTTTCCACACTCCCTAGGCGCCATTTAAGGAAAGAATGGACAAGTAATAGATTGTGTAAGATACACTCCAAGCCTTAACCATGCATGTGATCTTCTTTATCCAAAAAGCAACTCTCCTTTCTCTTACACACCTTGGACGATGCAAACATGATGAGAAAAGGAAGATTTCTTCTTCCACACTCCAAGCCATGCATGACACACCACAAGAACCAAGGCTTTCCCTTCTCCCCAAGCACCCTACACGGTCACCAAGAGGGTCACATGACCAAAACTCCTTCTCCTCTCAACCTCGGCCAAACCGCCCACAAGGAACTAAGAAACCTTATCACACTCAAACCCTCCTTGAATCAAGCGCCTATGACATGAAAAGAGTTGAATAAAACATTAAGAAAAGGTTTCCCTTTCCCCTACATGTCACAGCCATGCTCACCAAGACAAGAAAGTGTTCTTCTTTCACTCAAACACTCCACACTCAAGCACCATCCTCCCCCAATGCATGTTAGAAGCTTCATTCACACTCCCAAGTAACACTCAAGTACACCTCACCAAAACCCTAAATCAAATGATGACAAAGCCTAAATAAAAGAAAGGGCAAAGAGCTCCCCCCTCCCCCACAAGGCCGTGCAATACCAAGACATAAGGCAAAGGACTTCTCTTCTCCTCACACCTTGGCTTCGACCATCTCTCCCTCCCAACAAGCCAAGCAAGCAAAAACACTTGAACACATCATCTTCCCTTGCTCCTAAGCCTCGGCCATATCAAGTTAAAGGACCTAAGATCACCTCAATACTCTTCTAAGCTCTCCAAACTCCCTTGTCTTCACCCACAGAGGTAAGGTAAAAGGTCTCATCTCATTTCGTTTGGTGTAGACTAAGGATTTCTAAGTTCCCACTCTCCTTGTGTAGAGAAAGTCCAAGAGGTTGTTGGAAGCAACTCTCAATCCTAGAAGACTACTTGAAGATCAAGTATGAAACATTGGTTAAGAACTCATTATCATCATTAAGGTAAGATCTTATGAGCCCTTCATCTCTTTAGGCTAGTAGAATGAACCCTAACGAATTTACATGACTAGATCTTGGTCTAATAAAGCCATGCATGCATCCATCACCCTTGAAATCACCTCCTAAGTATATCATCTCTAAGTGGCCGAACCTAAATGGTATGCATGCACCCTCTAAATCTTCACAATATTTACTAAGCAACCTAACCCTAAATGGCCGAATCTATATGTACCGTACTATATATTGAATATGTTCTTTAAGGTAACATGAAAAGTGTTGAAGTAAATGTTTTTAAACAACATGTAGGAAAGCATTATTTGAAGAATCACCACCTAAATGGCATTAACCCTAAATGGCCGAACTTGATGAGTATTAAACCCATGAACATGTTATCAAAATTATCCCTAGGTATGCACCCTCTAAATGGCCGAACCCTAATAAGCCTAAAAGGGAAATGTGTGAATGTTTTCTTAATACCATGATGTATGGCCGAAATGTATGCCATGGAATATGACCTATGCATGAAAACAACTAGTAAAAAAATTATCTCCTAGGCATTTTCATCCTTAAAGGGCCGAACCTATGACATGAAGGATATTAAGTTTAGATCTTTTAATTTTAGAACCATGTACTAAGGTTGAATATGTGACTAGGACAAACCAAAGCTTGAAAAGAGATCCAAGATACTAGGACCTTCATTTGGCCGAATCCATCACCTACGGGAAGAATTTACAAAGCGAAAAAGTGTAAGTGATTTACGGTTGTTGTAGTGGTTTCCCTATGGTTGCCACCCCTTTATGTTAAAGTGTGGTCTGACCGCAATTTGTTGTATGATGTTGTACATGATACGCTTCGGCTATCGGATCCATCATGTATGCCATAATCTGTACAAGACCAGATGTCTCTTATGCTTTAAGCATAACGAGCAGGGACCAGGCAGACCCTAGAGAGGGTCACTGGACAACAGTCAAAACAATCCGCAAAAGTACTTGAGAAGGACTAAGGATATGTTTCTGGTTTATGGTGGAGTTCATGAGCTAGCAGTGAAAGGGTTCACTGATGCTAGCTTCCAAAGTGACAGAGATGATTGTAAATTACAATCAGGGTTCGTATTCACCTTAAATGGTGGAGCAATGACTTGGAAAAGTTCCAAACAAGAGACTATAGTAGATTCAATGACAGAGGCTGGATATATAGCGGCTTCAGAAGCAGCTAAGGAGACAGTGTCGATCAAGAAGTTCCATCACTGAACTTGGGGTGGTTCCCAGCGTTAGTGAGCCCATACAGTTGTATTGTGACAACAATGGTGCTATTGCGCAGGCAAAGGAACCCAAGTCTCATTAAAGATCAAAACACGTGCTCCGCAGATATCACTTGATTAGAGAAATCATTGATAGGATGGATGTAAAGATAGACTATGTTCCCATAAAAGATAACCTAGCCGATTCTCTGACAAAAGGAGTTTCTCAGAGAAAACATGATAGTCATTATGAGGCTTTAGGATATAGATTTCGGTTAGATTGGCTCTAGGCCAAGTGGGAGATTGTTAGTACATAGGTGTCCTAGAGACATTCTCAGAGTCAGATGGACCCATGTACTTCTTTATTTGTTATGAATATATTTTATGAATAAAAGTATTATTTATCTTGTTTCATATTACATGTCTCAAATATTGAATATGAGTAACTGGATAAAGCCCTTGGAATGGAATGAGTGTCACATTGAAGATTTGTGATAGTGATCACGAACATGAGGGCTAAATGACACCACACGTCCATTGCCAGAAATATGTTCCTAGTCTAGAGATACCGATAATGGGCATTGGTGATCTCGGGTAAGACTAGCACGACTCAGCTACTTGCATGGAGATGCAAGGTAGAGTCCTCGTGAGCTACAGACATGGAGATGTCTTAGCTGACTCGTGGGTGGACCTATTGGAGAATAGCTCACACTGAACTGACCCACAAAAAGACACTACAAGGAAATCTCACAGATAGTATCCATAGGTAATGTCTCTTATTATTTGGGTGTGTCTTTCCTTAGACCTGACGTTGCCGTATAGACCTGTGCTCTGGAAGGCTTGCTTGGATTGTATATCTTGTCTGCCTGAAACTTGGAGACTTGTAGGTATACTCTTGGGCATGCCCTAAGGACTCTGGGCTAGTGTGACAAGCTAAAGGAATTTGTCAATCTCTGTGAGAGATTAAGTTATCTGTAGACCGGTGAAACCGGAATGACATTTACGGGACTCGGGAATCTATGCATAGTAAAGGAGTCATGAGATGACCCGCTCTTTAGAGTCCATAAATGAATATTACCTGTTTCGGCAAAAGCTAACCCTAGACCGCAGTGGTTGATACGTTTTCCTTGACCTAGGTCAATGGGATGGATAACCGATACGAAAGGACAATTCACACGGTAACCAAATAGGTATAACAGGTTGATCATTCGATGAACTCAACTAGCTCTAGGACAACAAAGCATTGCTAGTGCTCTGTGTTGTCATTAGATGGATTGGGCCTAATGGGCCCAAGCCCATTTATGTCAGTGGCTATTTTGCACCTGATGGGTCGCACACAAACACCTTTAGTTGTCTTGAATTCTAGCATATGTGTTTTGGGCCCAATAAGGCAAATAGGCCTAAGTTGGAAAAGCCCACATATAGGGCCAAGAGAGAGTAGGTGGCATCATGGGTCAAGTTGGACTTGATCCATGATGTAACCTAATTAATTTAAGAGTAAACACCCTTTTTAGTCCCTGGCAATACCTACGAAGTCCTTTTCAGTCCCTGGCAATAAAAAAGGACCAAATTGGTCCCTGAAAGTACAAGAAAAGGGCCACTCTACATATTTGGGAGTTGACATAAGGACTAACATGGCCCTTTTTTTGTAATTTCAGGGACCAATTTGGTCCTTTTTTATTGCCAGGGACTAAAAAAGACTTCGTAGATATTAACAGGGACTAAAAAGGGTGTTTACTCTTAATTTAAATGTTAAATTAATAAAATTAATTTGAATTCTAATTTCGAATTTGAAATTTAAATTTAAATAAAATTAATTTAAATTCTAATTTTGAATTTCGAATTTGAAATTGGAATTTAAATATAGTCATTAAATTGGTTTATTGAAGATGGAGAAAATAAAGAAAACCAATCAATTAGATTGATTGGAAACAAATCAATTGGATCGTTTGACCAAAATTAAGGAAACCAATTAATTAAATTAATTGGCTGAAATTGGGGAAACAAATCAATTAGATTGATGGACCAAAATTAAGGAAACCAATTAATTGAATTAATTGGCTGAAATTGGGGAAACAAATCAATTGGATTGATTTACCAAAATTAAGGAAACCAATTAATTAAATTAATTGGCTAAAATTAGTGAAACAAATCAATTGGATTGATTGACCAAAATTAAAGAAACCAATTAATTAAATTAATTGGCTGAAATTAGGGAAACCAATCAATTGGATTGATTGGATAAAATTAAGGAAACCAATTAGTTAAATTAATTGGCTGAAATTGGGGAAACCAATCAATTGGATTGATTGGATAAAATTAAAGAAATTACCCAATAAGATTGGGATTTGATGAGGGCGTTGATTTGACCTAGTCTTAGGTTAATGAGTCACCACATCTATATATATCCCCTCTTCTGCATCTCTAATTTTCTCCACTTAAACCTTAGCCAACACACACATCAGTGTGGTGGCTATCTCTCTCTTGGAATAACCAAAGGCACTACCCAATCTCTATTCTTCTCTTGAGTCTAGCAACCTCCATTGAAGGAGATTGGGCATTCGAAGAAGTGTTCTTCTCTTACAAGACAACAAGGTGGTGTGGATTTCCATCGAAGGACTTGTGTTCTTCAAGTCTGAAGAATTGATCAAGAACGCATTTGATCAGGAATAATAATCCGAATAAAGGTATCTACTTTAAACCCTAACATGTCTATTGCATGATTCATGGGTTAAACATGATTGAGGGTGGGCAAAGGTTGCTTCTTCCGCATAATTTTTTTTAATTTTTCCCTCTTTTATGTTCATGGCCTACAAAGGCAACTTTCATCTTGTTCATCACCCCACTTAAAACCTACATTTTTTTTAAAACATCAATCAATGGTGCTGCTAGACTACTAAAGTTCTTCACAAACCTTCTATAAAAACTAACCAGTCCATGAAAACTTTGAACTTCACTCCCACAAGTAGGACTAGGCCAATCTCAAATTGCCTTTACCTTTTCTTCGTCCAACTCTATTCCTTTAGATCTAACAGCAAACCCAAGGAACACAAGCTTGTTAGTACAAAAAGAACACTTTTTTAGATTAGCAAACAGCTTCTCCTTCCTACAAACATTCAAAACTAGCTTTAAATGCTCAACATGCTCATTCAAGTTTGTGTGTTATAAATTAGAATTTCATCAAAACATACAACCACAAATTTTCCAAGAAATGCATGCAAAACATGATTCATCAACCTTATAAAGGAGCACTGGGTGCATTAGTTAAAGCAAATGGCATAACCAACCTTCATACAACCCATATTTTGTTTTGAATGTAATTTGTCACTCATCACCTTCTTTCATTCTGATTTGATAATATCCATTCCTAAGATCAATGTTAGTAAAAACACATGCACCATGCAACTTATCTAGCATATAATCAATTCTAGGAATGGAATATCTATACTTTACAGTGATATTGTTGATGGCACGACAATCAACACACATCCTCCAAGAACCATCTTTCTTACACAAGCAATACTAGAACAACACATGGACTCAAGCTATCACACACATGCCCCTTTTGCATAAGCTCATTAACTTGCTTTTGGAGCTCCTTTGTCTCTTCAAGGTTGGTTTTATATGCTGGCTTATTTTGAACTATTGCCCTTGGTATGAAATCAATTTGGCGTTCTATACCCTTTATTGGTGGTAAACCATCAGGTATTTCTTCAGAGAACACATCCTCAAAATCCTGCAAAACTAAAACAACTGCACTAGGCAAAGAAGAATCAACTTCGTTAGTGCTAAAGCAATCCTTCTTATACAACAGTACAATCATATGCTTTTTTAGGACCAATGCTTGTTAATCTCACCGACTTTCATAAAGAAGTTCTCTTTTTTATCTCTTTTATTTTCTCACTACTTAAAACTCATTTTTCACTCTCTCTTTCTCTCTCTGATTTTCTCTTTCTTTTTTCTAGTCACGCTCTTTTTTAACCTTACTTGTTCCTTATACACTTGCATTGGACTTAAAAGAGCAATAGTAATGGTTTTGTTATTCATAACCAATGAGTATCTGATGGTGTACCATCATGCATTACACGTCTATTAAACTACCACGGATGACCAAAGAGAATATGTCCAGCTTGCATTATTAGCACAACATCACATAACACATCCTTATACTTCAAAATTGAAAATGGAACTACCACTTGTTTATTCACCTTGATTTCTCCACAATCATTCAACCATTGTAGTTTATATGGTCTAGGATGCTTTAGAGTTGCTAAATTTACTTCTCCACCAAACTAGTACTAGCAACATTTGTGCAACTTTCCCCATCAATAATCATGGAACACACCTTGTCCTTTACATTGCCTCTAGTATGAAAAATATTTTCTCGTTGCAACTCCTTATCTTCTTCCTTTATATGCACATTAAGAGCTCTTCTAGCCACTAAAAGATCTCCTTCATCTGGCAATTCAGTATCACTTGCATTTTCTAATGAAGGTGTAACAGCCCGTTGTACACCGGTATTGTTAACAATAATTATGATATTAAGCGCAGTTACAATCACAACAATTCATTTATAAAAATACGAGTAAACTTTTTCTGTTTATTACGCGAGCATTTAAAACCGTAAAAAGTGTAATAAATAAAGGTTGTGACCATAATTGTAAACTCTTGCGAAATACTCGTTTAAACTATTTTTATATCTTATTTTACTCAATACAAGACACTAAGGGGTTCCCATAAACCCACTTAGCCAATTTCTCAATCTTATGTTTTCTACCTATCCGAACATGGTTCGGTTATTATTTTTCTACGGACATACCGCACAAAACCAGTCCTTCATATTTAGCTATATTTTTTTCTTAATTATATTTCAAATGAGCTATCACACGAGTCATTTCGATCTCGTTTGCTCCGGATATCTCCGTTTGAAGTTGGACAAGCAAAACTGCCAACCAACCCCAAAACAGCTCCAAACATCCTTCACTCCACGAATTACTTCAGAAAAACCACTGACTCAAATGCTCTAAAATTTTTAAACCATAAACTAGACACCTCAAGCTTCAATTTAACATATCATACACTTAATTTGACCGAGACACAAAGCAGGAATAAAATTCCCAAAAACTGCCAGAACAGCCCCTGCACAGGTGCGTTCTGGACAGTCCGTGTACACAGGTTTCTACAGGGCAACCCAGAAATTTCTCATATTTTAACACAATGCAGGGGATATCTCAAGCTTTAAAATGGCATATGGGACGTCCCTAGATATGCTCTCCCGAAGTTCAACTAAATTCTGCCAATTCTACAGAAAATTCGCCAGAGTTTCCTTTGTTTTTCCTAAAATCACCAAATTTGCAAATGCTCTCTAATACCTCAAATGTACCTAATAACCAATGGGTGGCACACCCAAGGACCAACAATGTCTTGGGGCACTTACAACCCAACTCAATTTATAGTTATTACACAATTTATACCGTATGGCTCACTTTATAAATCCTTAACTTGTTTCAATCACCAATGTCCATTTACATGCAATTTCTCAACATACAATTAATCATAATCCTAAAATAGGCCTAAAGCCTTTCCATCATATTACATCAAGTATCCAAGTGCAATTACAACATATTACTACTTACGATTCCATGACTTTAAATTACAACTTAAACATGAACTTTAAATTACAACTTGAAACATGAACTTCAAATGACATATACAACTAACTAGACTTAGGAAAAATGACATGAACAAATATGTCTATGAAACTCATCCTACATACATATGGAATGTTCATGCCCTAAGTCTAGCCTAGGCTAAATGGCCATCAAAATGCAAAAAGTGAAAGTCCTCCAATGACTCATCCTACGGGCTTCTTGCCCGCCGCTCCTGTACCACTGCTACCTCCTGAAATAAAGCCCCCAAGACGGGGTGAGATATACGAATATATCTCAGTAACCCAGAGGTTCTGGAGAAAACTCCGCCCAATGGCTCACTTCGATGCATATAAATAATATAAAATAACCACTTTTCAAAACGGGATAAAGCAAGGGATTTAGAGAAACTGGGGAATATAGGAATACAAAATACGACGAAGCGGGAATGGTTGCTACCAATACTACGCAACGTCCACGACATATAAGCCTATGGGTCTCATCCAAGGCGTGTTCCTAGAACATCCAACCAAGGTACCCCTTCCATCTGCATACACCCGAGACCTCCTAGTGTGCTCCTACCCGGAACACACACCACGACCCTATGTCAACTGGAACTCCCTCTCGGAAACCTATCCAGTGGAAGTCCGAACTGCCCGAAGGCTACACTGTCTACTGGCCAGAGACTCGGTACATAAGTACCCTCATAAATACTACATGCATGCTCATGTTATTCTACACTACTCATATACATTTCCTACCATCACCCTCAACGGGTATGGTGGAACACACAAGGGGAACAAGCCCCAGTACCAAGAGGTTACCTCAATGTGTTTCTTCACTTAGCTCCAAGCAGTTTATGTTCTAAGCTTGTTACTCAACAGAATGCCTCAATCCTACTTGGTCCAGGACCAAGGGCAATCCACTGACTCACGGTTCGGGGTTCAAATCGACGTACGACAACCTACAATAACCATGTATGAACCGTCAGTACACGGAAATTCTATCAAAACGCGAAAAACGTCAAAACCCCCCTACACCCTTGTAGGTTGGGCCTTCTTAGGCTTATTTCATAATTTAATTTTCTAAATTTTCTTTCTCATTTTATTATACTTCCTTAGGTTGCCAAAAGGCCATACCAAGTGCCATTTTTCACTTTACATCTTTTAAACAACGTTTTGCCTAATATTTTACTCTAGGATCCTTTATGGCATTTAACACCCTCAATTATTTTTCATTGATTCTTCCACTTTCCAACCACCACACAACCCATCTAACTACCATTTAATACTTGATGCATCATCCAAGACATGCCAAAAACATCAAATCCCTAAAATTCCCTACATGGCCGAATTGTCAACTAGGTAATTCCAAAGGATTCTCACGCAATTTTAACCACTCCACACCTCATACAATCTCATTATATCAACATCCAATCATGCAACAACTCACCAATCCCATCCTAATACAATTTCAAAATCCAAAGTCATGACAACCTAAAATTTCTCTAAGTTAAATATACACATTTTTCCTCAATAATTTTTATTGCATTTATAGCTAATACACATTATTCTAAAACACATTCATGTACAAACATTTCCCAATTGAGCACTCTAAACACATCAATCATATAAGCCCTCTTTAGGGTTCATAATTCAAGGCACAAGGCTCCTCCTAAACATACTCCACCAGTGGAGCACCTAGAAGCTCCAGGAACAGAAATATAAGCAAGTGAGCCGCGGCCTTGAGGAGGAGATTTTGCAAAATACAGCTGGATTCAAGGCTCAAGAGTACCACCAATGGCTTTAGAAGGTGTTTTCCATCAAGTTTCAAGCCAAAAATCGACGGATTTGGTGGAGAAATGATCAAGTTATGGTGAAATGAAGTTTCCAAAGCCATTTTTGCACAATAATGAAGGGGCTGCGGGTTTGGAGAAGAAGGAGGGAGGAAGATGATGATGTAATGGTGGCTTTGCCATGTGGCAAGGTTCACTTAAGTGCGGTGGGTCCCACCGCCACCTCACGCGTTTTCAAATCAATTCAAAACTCCCTCTGATTCCACTAAACGTCCATAATTTCATAACTTATTTAGAAAATCTAATTTTTAACAATAACCATTGTCCTCTAATTACCCTTGGTCAGATGAATCCGGAGTTTTCCGGTCGTTCGGAGAAAACACTGTTTTAAGCTGTTGCGCGCGCCGTTGGCACGCTTCCCTAAACTAACTTATTTCCATCAATTTTTACCAGAAATCATATTTCCTAGTTCTATAAAACATTTATAATTCATATTTAAAACCTAGAGCTCAAAACTCACTCGGCACGTTTTACGGTGCAATCGTACCGCGATATTTTGACCTGGTAAAACACTATTCACTGAATTTTCTGAAACTTGCCTAACCACTCAATTTTTCGTTCTGAATCTATTTCCAGGGTTATTTTTACCATTTGAGACCTTCTACTCAATTTTTATCTTCCTAGGGTTGCGTGTTGGCTAATTACCGTTTTGCCCTTTCTTTGTATTTTTGCCTAATCTTCAGATTTTCACTAATCCTTCACTTAATTACTCATTTAATATTTTAATACTTAATTTAGAATTGTGAGGTATTATAATCACCCCACCTTTTAGAATTTTGTCCGCAAAATTAACGTCCTAACGATCCCGTAACTCGGGATGTAACCGGAGAATCTCATCTTTCCGCTATCAAGTGGCCTTTTCAGGTGTACATCCTTCTCATTTTACTCTTATCACAGACATAACCTCTTTTTTGCAGTATCTAACTTTCCCCAATCCTTCACAATACTTGTCTAGTCTGGTGCTCTGACTTTTAATTCACAATCTTTAGATTTTTCTTGGTTCACGGTTGCACTTTTGCTAATTTGTAGGTAATAATATAACGATATTACAAATTTGTCTATATCACTTCACCTCATTCTCACCTCTATCCTATGTAGCACCGATACGACACGCGACACGTGACACGATACGACACGACACTCTGACACGTCAATCCTAAAAAATTATGGATTTCGACATGTTGGGACACGTTTTAATATTAAATAATATTTTTAATTAATATAGTGTATATTTCATTGAATATTTAATAATTTAACAAAAAAATGAAACTAAATTTATAATATCCATCAACACGTTATAAAGATGGAAGCTTTAATAAAAAAATAAGAACTAGGATGAGAGAGATATAATATCAGATAGAGAGATCAAATCATATTAGAGAGAGATCAGAGAGAAGAAGATACAACAAGAGCGTGATAGGAATTGACAACAATGATGCTGAGATGATCTCTTATCTACTTAAGAGGAAAAAAGACAAAAAGATAAAATTGATATGATCAGGTGGAAGCTTTATTAATATATTTTAACTTTTAAAAAAAATTAAAAAAAAATAAAAAAAAAAATAAAAAAAATTACGAAAATGCCATTTGACCGTGTCGGACACGGTCAAATTCGCGTGTCGGAATGGTCAACGTGTCGGAAAAAGTCAACCGCGTGTCCGACACCGTGTCAGAGCGTGTCGGAACGTGTCGCCGTGTCGGAGCGTGTCGGACCCGACTCTTGCTCTATCTATCTTTCTGACCCAATGTCGTTCTCAAAAGCCTCTAACTGTTTCCATAATAGGCTCTAACCATTCTCATGCATACTTACTGATTATTCCTGGAATCTTTCCTACTCACACTTTCTTTAATAGTTAACTCCTTTCGCTGTCCTTATTGTTTCAACAATACCCCAACATCTCCATTATACCAGTCTTTTCCATTGATGTTACTAATCTTACCATTTTGTTGCTTCCTTAGCTTTCGCACAAGCTCATACCTCTTAGTTTCAGTTGCATTCTACAGCACCCAAATAATCTCAACTCACATTACATTCCATTCTTACATACTTTACTTTACTTTGTCCCGTGTCTCCATATCTTCTTAGATAATCACCACTATGTCTTTCTCTTTGGGACTCAAAGCTAACAATCCTCACAACAGCTCATACTCCTTGTCAGTCATTTCAAGGTCTTCACCCATAATTCCCTTCATGAATATTTCCATCTACAAAATCATATTTATAATTTACACTCCCTGTTAATCTATTTATCACTTAACCATTTAAACTCTATCAATTTAACCCTCTCAGAGCCTAAACTCAGCATCCATCAATGCCTTCCGGATCAAAGATCTTATGCCTAAGGTTTTCACCAAGTAACCATTTTTACTCATCATTCTGTAACAGTATTATAGATTCAACATAATTTTTCATTCATATATACCACCATTTCCTCATTATCGACATTCTTATCACGGATGTCCAACATTAAAATACTATAACCTCACAGCTTTACTAACTTCCACCACACATTGGCGAATCAATTTCCAAACATATTCGTTTTACCACATGGAACTACTTTCATTCTTAACAATTTTCAAAATTTTACCAATAATTTGTATGTCAAGGGACCTATCTCTCACACTTAGCATATATCACTTTCGTACTCCAAAGCACTCCATCGAGTTATCAACCTTTCTTTAATCACCACAATTTAAGTTACTGATCCTTATTAGACATCTCCACTTAATTCTTCACAACTAACTTCTTGCGAAAGGCCATCAGGCCACATCTTAACTGCACGTTTTTTCCTCACTAGTCCTCCTAGCAAAACATTTACTCAATTATCCGTATCAACAGTTCCATCCTTTCTCATAGGGTACAGACCCCTCGATCACTTCACAATTTCTGTGAAATCCAAAATCCATATCCCACACTTGGTACACACGTATACGGACCTCCTAATGCTCAGAACCATTCCTCAAAATACATTCTCATGACGCCTCACATCACATATCTCATTTGGATATTACTGCTCACTTAAATTTACCTGATATTATATCTTGCATTATTTACACGACACAATCCTTCCAATACAGTGGGTAAAAGTACCCAAGGTCAAACCCCTCGAGCTCTTGCTGTCTTAAGGGCCCCAGGTGTAAATAACCCATCGATCAGAGAATATATACTTATGACCTTTGCAGTAACAGGTAACCTACCACCAGTTGCCCCTGTGCTAGAAGCATCCCCAAATGTTTCTTATTTGTGCACTTATATAAAATACCTCAACTATACTAGCAGTCCCACCAATGCGGGATACTTTCTCGTCTCATATTACTCATATAAGATAACACTAGTCTCTGAAACATAATCCGCACGAAGATAGTCATACACTTCGGGCACATAAGCCACACAAAGATATCCACATTATTAAGTCGTATTACATGTACCCAGTGCACAGAGGAATGTATATTTCTATAACTTATCTGTATATAACAGTAAACGTGCACCCAGTACACTCCAGATCACACATGGACCCAGTCCATTTGGTGTCTGTATCACATTCGTATCTAACGGCAAAATATCTTTGGTATATTCACATGGGGCTACCCCCAATAATAATAGTAGTAGTGGTATAATATACACCTATATAAGTCAATTCATTTTACTCTCTCGTTCAATTCTTCTCACATATAGTGGAAATGGGAGAGCATCTCTATGGATTTTGTTGTTGGTTTGCCTCGGACTCAAGCTGGTCATGATTCAATTTGGGTTATAGTGGACAGACTTACGAAGTCTGCACATTTTCTTCCAGTGCGAGAGGACTTTTCTACAGAGAAATTAGCAAAGTTATATGTGAAAGAGATTGTAAGGCTCCACGGAATACCAGTTAGCATTGTGAGTGACCGGGATTCAAAGTTTACTTCTCGTTTTTGGGGAGCCTTGCAACAGGCTTTTGGCACTCAGCTTCGGCTGAGCACTGCGTATCACCCGCAGACTGATGGTCAGACTGAGAGGACCATATAGACACTCGAGGATATGTTGAGAGCTTGCACACTGGAGCAGGGCACTGCTTGGGACAGATATTTATCACTGGTGGAATTCTCTTATAATAACAGTTTTCACTCCAGTCTGGGCATGGTACCGTATGAGGCATTGTATGGGCGTAGATGTCGTACTCCTACTTGTTGGACAAAGGTAGGCGATAATGAGAGGTTTGGGTCGGATTTTGTGCAAGAAACTACAGAACAGATTGAAATGATCAGAGAAAAACTTAAACAGGCACAGAATCGGTAGAAAAGTTACTATGATAATAGACACAGACCGCTGGAATTTGAAGAAGGTGATCATGTGTTTGTGCGGTTATCTCCAGTTACCGGCGTTGGACGTGCATTGGGCGTGAGGAAGCTGAGTCCTCGTTTTATTGGGTCGTATCAGATAATGAAAAGAGTAGGACCAGTGGCCTATCAGCTTGCCTTGCCCCCACAGTTGTCAAATCTGCACGATGTTTTCCATGTATCGCAGCTGCGGCGTTATATTCCGGATGAATCACATGTGGTGATACCGGACGACATTGAAATCAGAGAGAATTTGAAGGTTCCTATAGGTCCTAGTGAGGTCCTTGACCGCAGTGAAAAGAAGCTTAGAAGCAAAGTGATTCCAATGCTTAAAGTTCAATGGGAAGGACGTACGCCTGAGGAGGCTACTTGGGAGCGGGAGGACGAGATTCTCCGGCTATATCCTGAGTTAGCGGACAGGTATGATTTAATTTTGCGGACAAAATTCTAAAAGTTGGGGTGAGTATAACACCTCACAATTTTAAATTAAGTATTTAAGCCATTAAGTGTGTAATTAAGTGGAGATTCAGTGAAAATCCTAAAGATTAGGCCAAAATACAAAGAAAGGGCAAAACAGTAATTAGCCAACACGCAACCCTAGGAAGATAAAAATTGAGTAGAAGATCTCAGATGGTAAAAATAACCCTGGAAATGGGTTCAGAACGAAAAATTGAGTGGATAGGCAAGTTTCAGAAAAATCAGTGAATAGTGTTTTTCGCGGGTAAAAATACCGCGTTACGATTGCACCGTAAAACGTGCCAGTTGAATTTTGAGCTCTAGGTTTCAAATATGAGTTACAAAAGGTCTATAGAACTAGGAAATATGAATTCTGATAATATTTGATGAAATTAAGACAGTTTGGGGAAGCGTGCCAACGGCGCACGCAATAGCTTAAAACAGTGTTTTCTCCGAACGAATGGAGGACTCTGAATTCATCTGATTAAGCATAATTAAAGGAGAATTGTTAATGTTAACAATACCAAAGTACAACGGGCTGTTACAATTGGGTTGTTTGTTGATGTTTGGAATGCTTGCATAAAAAGCTAAAGTGTCAAGGTAAGTGTTTGGTGGTATTACCTAATGTGACTATTAGCTAGTGTATAGAATTGTGAATTGTTGCTCACACGTGTCTTGGATTAATGTGTTGTCATATGCTATATGTATGCTGCCTATGAATGTGATAAGATGGAAAATTCTGTATGAGAAGTGATTGTTATGTGGCAGCTTGGTACGTAAAGTACATGAAATATATGCTATTATGATGATGATCTAGTCTTGCATATACACCTCATAATTCATTTGTTTCTTGTTTGTGTGTAAAGCATATCATGGCATACATGCACGAATTTCATGCTGCTCATAGACTAGGATAATTATATAAATATGCATACGTTTGAGCACGCATCATATAGGCATCCCTTCAGTACCAGGGTATGGGACACTTGGCTTCCATCCGCATAGGCCACAGTTGGAATTCACCTTTGAGGAGCCATCATGGAATATCCACTGTGTATGTTAGTACGTGCACGACGGTGCTATGAACGTACAAGGAAATGGCGTTATATACACACTATTATGACTATTATGAATATACATGACCATGGCGTTATATGCGCAATAAGATGATGATTAAGAGCTGTACGAAATTTTAAATGTTGATGCGACTGTTTTGGAATTTTGTGTCTAGTCTAATATTGTTGCTGTACTGGTTTTATTGCCACACTACTGAGATTTTTCTCACCCCTTCGGGGGCTGAATTTTTATAAATTGCAGGAGGACTTAGAAGCATTTGAGGAAGTGTTTGATGACATGATTACATGACAATTCTGTTAAGTTATGCTGTTGACAACCTTGTTGTTTGCTCGCTGTCTCTGTTGAGTGTATTCTGAATATTTGACCTTGATGTAGTTTCTTAAAGAATGGCTTGCCATGATGTATATTCTGTTTTGAAAAGAAGTGTAGCATGATGTTTATAATTCTGGTAATTAGTTTGCGAAAAGAATTGTTGTTGTACTTAAATTCGGATTTTTGAACTGTTTTTGCGAGCACTTTGCGAGTTGTCGTTCTGGGGCCACAGACCTTCGAATGATGTATAATTCATATGTACGTAAAGTCCCAGTTGTGTACTTTTAGATTATATAAAGATTATTTTCAAATTTACAAAAAAAAAAGAAAAAAAAAGATTATTTTCAAAGATGTTAATTCCGATTTATTATGATTTTTACAAGTCAGGAGGTTTCTGGAAAAATACAATGAATTTTCAAGTACCTTGTGAGTTCTGTTTCGTGGGGCTATTCACCTCCGATTCGCTTATAATTTATATGTACGCAAAGCCCCAGATGTCTAGTTTCTATATATCAAAGAATATTTTTTTAGGCTGTTGATTTTGAATTTACGTGATTTTTGCAAGACAGGCTGTTTTCAAGAAAAATCAGAGTTGCGCAGCGAAAGCCTTTCCAAAAATTTACTTGCTGCTGTTATTTTGTGAAGTCAGTTTTCCTAGCAAGATTTTAATTGGTATCATAAAAAATTTTTTACTGAATAAGAATTTTACTCGTCAACGTTACGTTTCTAATCAGTTTTAGCAGACTCTTCCCTTGGATGCATACAAGGGAGGGTGTCACACTAAATGGTATCAGAGGTGTTTTGATTCAAGGTGTTTGTTTGTGCTTGCTGCATTGGTTGCTGTTTGTATATGTTTGTTTAATCATTGTTGTTTGAATTTAGCTGTTGAACTGTTCGTTGGCTGCTGACTGTTAGGATTAAATCACTGGACTGTTGGAATCATGATTGGCACGTGCTGAATTATTCTGTCAAATTGTGAAAGTTAGCATTGTTGAAATATTAGAGCTGTCCTGAGATATAATGAAAGCACTTGGTGGCATTGTTTACTTAAAGCAGTTTGAAATTTATTACCTGGAGCAGTCTAATCCTTGAGGATGGTGTAATGTAGAGCTTGGTTACCTGAGGTATTAGACTGCATTGCAAGGATTCAACTTGCTGTTGGTGTTATTGAATGTATTCGGGGTGCTGTGTATAACACCTCACATTTCTAAATATATATTTTTATGTGATGATGTGGGTCAAAATACGTACCAAGGGCAAAATGGTAATTTACCAAACACGTAACCCGAGGCATGAAAAATTGAGTAGAAGACCTCAAATGACAAAAATAATTCCAAAAACGGACTCAGGACGAAAAATCGAGTGGATAAGCAAATTTGGGTAAAATTGATGAATAGTGATTTTACCGGTGTAAAAATACTGCAGTATAATTGTACCGATAAGCGTGAAATTTCATCAGTATTTTTAGGAAACAAAAATATGACATGAACGAGAAAAATACGTAGGTTATGAATTTGTGGTTTAAATAAGGTGATTGATTAAAATTAAATCGCGTGTGGGACCCACCCAAGGATTTGAGTGGCTTAAGTGACCCATGACTCACTTTTCCCCTCACCTTCTCTCTCTTCCCTTTCTTCTCCCCGTGCGTGCGTGCTTCTCCATGGAAATTGGGTGGAGTTTTTGATTTTTGCAACTCAAATTCTAGACACTTTTAGGAAGAACCCTTAACTACAAAGTTGTTAAGCATCATCTTGTGAGTGACTTTCCTCTTGTGAGCATCTTGTGGGTTGGAGTGTGTGAGGAGATCCTCCATGGAGATGGGGTGGCGAATTTGAGGAGTTTGGGGGCCATTGGTGGTGCTTTGGCTTAAATGGAAACTTGATCATCAACCTTGGGAGCCTTAGGAAGCTATTGGTTGTAAGTATTCCTAGTTTCATGGAGTTTTTGTAGAAATCATAAAATGGGTTTTTGTGTTGATGATGTGTTGATGAATGTGATGTGTAGGGACTTTTAATGATATAGCTCCTTTGGAGTTAAATGCTTAGAATTACAAATGATGATGATTGGTGCAATAAAATTTATGGTGATGTGGGAATTTTAACTTAGGCAAATTGTGTGTGAGTTTTCAAGACTTTGTGAAATGGGTATGTGATACAATGGAACAATTGAATTATGGATCATTGGTATGAACTAATAATAGGATTGTATGATATGTGAAAGTGTTGAATTGGTTTGATGATGTAAAAATGGTATAATTGGTGTTATATGATTGTGGATTGGTGTTAAATAAATGGTAGGTTGGCGTGGTATGTGGATTTGGATGAAAGGGCATTGGATATATATATGTGTATATGGAAATTTGACCTCTAATGAGGTATAAGGAACAATAAGTGTAAACAACCCTTTGGCCTAAGTGAATGAGTTTGTGTATGAGTATTTTGAAAGTGAATTGGTTGTGTTGGAATTGTATTGATGATCATCTCGTTTGATCCTTATAGGTTTCCTCTCACGGACTCAATAGAGGAGAATTAAGCTTGGAGCTTACGTTGTGGAGCATTGGCTTCGGAGTTAAGGTAAACCTTTGGAACTTGGGTTTAGTCCCTTGTGTGCTCCACCACACCTAGTGGAAGGTTGTGGTTGGATTTTGTGTCTTTGAACATTGTGTGAATATGTATATGCATTATTGCTTGATTGTGTGACATGCTTGGAACATGTTGTGTGTGTATTGTTTGATCTCTGGCCAGTAGATGTGTGTTGGTTTGGACTTCCGCTGGAGATATCCTTTGGGGATTCCGGTTGGGTTGTTGCCGTGGGGCCGACTCTGGGAGCGGTACCAGGATGATCCAAACGTGGGACTTCTGCTGGATATGGCTCATGAAGAGTTCCAGTTGGGTTTTGCCATGGGGTCGTCTCATCCATGGGAGAGGCACCAGGAAGATTTCGGGAGTTATATGATGGGGTCCTTGAACGGAATCCTGATGTGGATGTTCTTGGATTTGTGCCCAGTTGTTGTGATTTTGTATGTTATGCATTTTACATGATGTTATTGTTGCACATTGAGTGAGCCATGGGGTGGAGTGATCCTCTAGTACCCTTGGTTTACTGAGATATATTTGTATATCTCACCCCGTGTCTAGGGACATCATTTCAGGTTAGGTTGAGCATGGAGGAGTTGAGAACAAGGTGCATTTGAAAGGCATAACATATTGAAGGATTCCATTTGATGCACATAACAACATAGTGTTTAGTATTTGGACTCAGGTTTTGACATATTACCATGCTTTGTATGTCATGACCATATTTAAGTCCTTGGTAATTGATGTATATGAATATGCCTCTAGTTTATATTGGTATTTTGGTGAGCATGGGACTTGTCCATGGCCACCTATGTGTGCTTTGAGGCATTTTGAGTCTTATGATGTAATGTGAAAGTATGTAGAGTGATGCTTTATAACTCAAGGAATGCATGCAAATGGATATTGATGATTGAATTATAATAAGTATTGATGAGTAAGCAATGTGATATTAATTGTGTAATTACTATAAACTGAGATGGGTTGTAAGAGCCCCAAGGCACTATTGGTCCTTGTGTGTGCCACCCATTGTTTATTAGGTACATTTTGAGGTCATAGGACCTTTTGCAATTGGGAAATATTGGAAATACAAAGGAGGTTCTGCCGAAATTTCTAAAATATACCTAGGTTGTTGCTAGAATTTCACCCCTTGGCCTTCATGAAATTTGTAGGCCTTTCTCTTATCTTTCCAACAAGACCAAGTTTGTATCAATTGGATTAGTAAAACTCAAGTTATGGACAAAATGCCAAGGTAGGTTTTGGTCCCGGTTTTGGTGCTTCCAGCAGAATAGCGGCGCTATGAGCGCCACATTGGCGCTAAGAGCGCCAAACCACAGGGGTGAGATAGTGGCATTGGCGCTATGGGTTCCACCTTGGCGCTGTGAGCGCGGTGCTTCTGTCTCTCGCGCAATTTTGGCACTGGTAGCGCGGGACTGGCGCTATCAGCGCGGGGGTCCTGTGGACTAGAAAATCCTAATTCTTAAAAACCCCATATCTTGGGCTACGGTGCTCCGAATTGAGCGCGGTTTGAACCCACACAAAGCTAATGCAAAGATATATAACATAGTAAGAGATGAGAGTCAAAAGATGAGATTTAAATTAATGGTATAATAAGAAAGATAGTGAACACACTGGTATTAAACATGAATAAAATGAGTTTTAAGCTTTGTTGGTTTATGAGAACCACTTAGCATTGTGTAAATTAAAGTTGTATGATGTTAAGCTAGGGTATTATTATTCCGCACAATGTTTTGGGTTATGATCCCAGTTAGTATATTGTCGGTTACGATTATTTCCAAAGTACAAACAATATTAAAAAGGAAAAGTTTTCTCGTAAATTATAAATAACTACTGTGATTGTAACTGCGCTTAATATCATATTTGATGATAACACACCGTTTCGGTAACGGGGTGTTACATTTATGGTATCAGAGCAGTTTCTTAGGGAACTCTGAATGTCGTATGATTGTGGTAAGTGTTGTATAGTTGTACGTAGACTCTTAGTGATTACTGCACATGTGATTCCTTAGTGTGGGTCTGATCAGCCCATTCCTTCGTGTTATATGTGTGGTCATTATAAGATGTCTTCGTGGCAACCCTGGAACACCTAATGTCAGTCCTTAGACGGAGGGTGTTGTTGCAGTGTTGACTGCTCCACGGACAGATATGTTTGTAAGCAAATGATGTAGTTGAGGACTTAGTGAGAACGATTTAGAGGTATGTCTAACCATTTCTGGTAGAATGCTACCATAGTTGAATTGTGGTCTTATGGTTAGTAAGTATGATTGAAATGAGTAGATTGTATGATGATAATGTTGGTGAATATTCCCTATATGTATAGAGTAGTTAAAATAATTGTGTATATATGGAATTAGTGGGTATGACTTTAACATGGTGAGTGGCTTGGAGCCCCGATGGATTCTTGAAAGTTTGAATATGTATGCTTATGTGTAAGCTTAGTCACAGTAAGGTTAAATAAGAAGGTTATAAGTCCCTTGTGAAGAGAACACACTGGGATGAATATGCATACGTTTGAGCACGCATCATATAGGCATCCCTTCGGTACCAGGGTATGGGACACTTGGCTTCCGTCCGCATAGGCCACAGTTGGAATTCACCTTTGAGGAGCCATTATGGAATATCCACTGTGTATGTTAGTACGTGCACGACGGTGCTATGAGCGTAATGATGGTGTTATATACGCACTAACAAAGAAATGGCGTTATATACGCACTATTATGACTATTATGAATATACATGACCATGGCGTTATATGCGCAATAAGATGATGATTAATAGTTGTACGGAACTTTAAATGTTGTTGCGACTGTTTGGAATTTTGTGCCTAGTTTAATATTGATGCATAATTGGTTTTGCTATCACACTACTGAGATTTTTCTCACCCCTTTTGGGGCTCAATTTTTATAAAATTGCAGGAGGACGGAAAAGCATTTGATGACATTGTTATTTGGATTTTTGCTATTACCTGCTGCTGTTTGGATTTCTGTTGTAACAGCCCGTTGTACACCGGTATTGTTAACATTAATTATGATATTAAGCGCAGTTACAATCACAACAATTCATTTATAAAAATGCGAATAAAGATTTTCCGATTATTACGCGAGCATTTAAAACATAAAAAGGCGTAATAATTAAAAGTTGTGACCGTAACTGTAAACTCTTGTGGAAGACTTATTTAAACTATTTTTATAACTTACATTACTTATTATAAGTTACTAAGGGGTTCCTATAAACCCACTTAGCCAATTTCCAAACTTTACGCTTTTACCTATTCAGACATGTTTCACTCTTAATTTTTCTGCGACCACACCGCTCGCAACCAAACCTTCTTTTCAGATTATATCTTTGTCTTACTTAATTTCCTTTTCAACAAGCTATCACACGCTCAATTCGGAGCTCATTTGCTCCGGTTATCGCCGTTTGAAGTTGGATAAGCAAATAGCCAAACAACCCCAAAAACAGCTCCAAACCACTCACATTACTCGAATTACTGCACTCAATCCACTCATCCATTTGCTCTCAAATTTTTATACTACAAACTAGACATCTCAAACTTCATTTTGATATATTACACGCTTAATTTGAGTGAGAAAAGAAGCGTGAATTAATTTCCCAAATCAGGTCCGTGTTTCTCCATTTTTTTCAGGCCGAAGATCAACCCAGATTTTTCCAAAATTTTGACACAAGGTAGCGGACATCTCAACCTTCAAAATGGCGTATGGCACGTCCCTATTGAACCTCTATGGAGGAAGATATGCTCTCCCGAAGTTCGCCTAAAATCTGCCAATTCTACAGAAATTCCGCCAGAGTTTCCTTTGTTTTTCCAATAATCCAAAATTTGTAAAAGGTCATTTAAACCTCAAATGTACCTAATAATCACATGATAATACAGTAATAATCCAATGGGTGGCACACACAAGGACCAACAACGCCTTGGGGCACTTACAACCCAATCCAGTTTATAGTTATTAGGCATATAGTTCATATTAATCATCCTTAAGTAGTTGCAATCACTAACACCTTTTTCATGCATATTTTCATTATACATGTAATCATACCCTAAAATAGGCCTAAGGCCCTTCCATCATAAATAGTCATGCATCAATACGATTACAATATTGCTTTACAACTTACAACTTGAAACTTAAACTTTAACTTACATTCTTCCAATATTACAACTTAAATTCAAATGACAACATAACCAAATACATAACTACTAGACTTAGGCAAAATGGCATGAACAAATATGCTAATGAAGCTCATCCCACATACATATGAGATGTTCATGCCCTAAGTCTAGCCTAGACCACACGGCCAACAAAATGCAAAATATGAAGCACTCCACTGCTCACTCTGCGGGCCTCTTGCCCGCTGCTCCGGCTCCACTGCTACCTCCTGAAATAAATGCCCCGAGACGGGGTGAGATATACGAATATATCTCAGTAACCAAGAGGTTCTGGAGAAAACTCCACCCAATGGTTCACTTCGATGCATATCAATAGAATAAAACAACCACTTTGAAAACGGGATATAGCAAGGGATTTAGAGAAATGAGGAATATAAAGATATAAACTACGACGATACGGGATGGTAACCCCAATTCCACGTACACCCTGGGCATGACGAAGGTAGAATTAGTATTTATGAGACACGAAAACCTCCTCAAGAGAGAAGTCTGATGTGTAGCAGATTGTAATTGGTTAATTCCTGAATGAGGAATGAATAATGAAGTATGGAATTTGCCGATTCCCAGTGTGTGATGAGGTGATACTCCAGCTGTGACTGGGAATGGGTCTGCCCGACACATTCTTCGGTAACACGGTAGTATCAAACTGTCAAACACCGAGAATCAATTACTGAAAAAGTTTTGTTTAGTGGTTTTGGTACATATGTTTGAAATTATGTGAGAATCTAATCTAGGGAATGACTTGAATAATCGGAACAAGCAAACTAAAATTGTAGAACCATATAAGTGGGCGTAGTAATGAATTGATGTTTAAGTTGTATTAAAAGTGAGTGATCTCTGTTTGATAAATTAAATACATGAAAACTTTATCTTGGTATTGGCTTGTCAGGATAGAAATTTAATGAGGAGTCTTAGGTTTGATAAATTGAAATTATGAAAATATATTATTAGCTTTGGGTATCAGTTTTTGGGTGTAGCAATTAAAAAGAAGTATTTGAAATTGAATTTTTTTGTAAGATATCAGAATTTGAGTTTATGAATTGCTTAAATTGTTTTAACCGTCTAGAATGTAAACTCCATAGTAGTGACGCTTAGTTAAAATCAGCTTGGGTGCTGCGCTCAAGAAATTATATGTGTTTCATGATCTTAATGCGTATGTTCTGTTTTAGTCTAACTGCTTCATGAAAACTCTTGTATTTTGGGAGCCTGGTGTGTTAATCCTTTTGTTTTGAGTATTTGAATTTGGGAACTCTCTTTTCTATTGGAAAATGAATTTGATGTGTAGTATATACTAGGAAGAGTATTAGAACCGAGTTTGTGTATAGCTTTGTCAGTGACTGTATTCTTCTTTTTATTATTATTTGCCAATCTAAAGGGATATTTAACTGCAATTAAGATGTTGAATGTGGTTATTGTGCATGTGAATTATGAAAGCCTGGTTTTGTGATGGATTATGATTGGTAGCTGTTTAAATTGTGGTGTGTATAATGATTGGAAAGTTCATATCATAGTTAATGGATCATCTGATCAGTGGAGTCAATTACATCCGAGGTACCTAGGACAGCGGAAAGCTCGAGGAAGTTTCCTCTTACGGGTGTTTTGACGAACTGTATGAGAGGTACCACCTTACGTGATATGTACGAAGAACATACTAGAATTAATTAGCTACATACATGACTGCTCGGTATCCTGGATTTGTTGTGTACGATGTAAAAGGATTGACTTGGTTACATTTGACCTTAGAAAAAATTTAGACAGTAGCTACAAAATAAATGAACAAACGTAACGTCCATTATAGTCTTGACAAACAGAAGTTAGTACCTTGGAACCTAGGTATCCTTACTCGTGTTCTTAATTCAGTTTTATCGTTAGAGCTTAATTAGAAGTGCCTCCTAAACCCTAAGCTCTAGCCAAAAGTACTCCTCATCAATGCAATCCCTTCTTCCGTAAGATAATGTCAAATAAGGTGTTGTTAACTTGATTGATGCAGTTAAAATTTTATACCTCAATAGTGATGGACTAAGATCTTTAGAAAATAAAAACATTTACTGAAATTCTGTCTATGATGAAATTCTGTGATTTTATGAAGACCCTTCTACATTGTAAGTTGGAATATAATGCATTATGTTTTACTTATTCGTTGCTCTGTAGACTATTAAATTGTGGAATTCTATTCGTGATGGTTGCCAAGTCAGGTAATTAGTGATGAATTGCGTATTGAATTGAATTTTATCATATGTAAGGAATAACTAGGGAGTGGATGAAATTATAATTTGTAACATGTAAACTTTATAGATAAAATAAGTGTAATTGAAGGCTCTAGTTACGTAGTCCTCTGTTTGCACAAGTATTAGGCAGGTACATCTAATTGTTTTAAAAATTGTCTAATTCGGGATGGTAAAATTTTGTTGTGTGAGCAATTGTGAAGTGACCTTGTAAACTGAATTGTGAACTTTCACCCATTTTGCATAAAATTATTAAGTCATAATGTAGGTAATGATATGCGTCTTCAGTAGAGTAGGTGTAGCAAGCGAATAAATAGAAGAATGGCATGTTATATATGTGGACACATATAATAAACAAGAAACATAAATAATAACATTTAAAGATAATCACAACTTTATGCCGACATGGGACCGGGTTCACAACTTGTTTGAGCACTAGAATAGGATTTCTTTGGGCCTTAAAGGAGATCATGAAAGTAGAAGACAAAGGTGGCTGTTTTGTCCTGTCGACCATCGAACATAGAATTTATATAGTGCAGAATTGTTGTGCAAATAGATCTGTTTAATTATATCCTAAGTATGCACCAAAACCCTGAGCTTCTTTACAATTATGGATAATTGGAGTCTTTTGGTCGGTTTTACTTCGTCTTTGTTGCCGTATAGTCTTTAACGTTGTTTAAATAGAAACCAAAAAAAATTTGTTTGTTCTGAATAAACTTAGGAAAGTTTCTACTTCCTTCCGTACGAGTAAGAGTTTATGTCAGTTTTACTCCACCTTGTGTATTAGGGTCTTTTATGAGGTTAAAAAGGAACTCAGGCAATTGTTTGTATCATGATTGAACTTAGGAAGATTTTTATTTCCTTTCGTACAAATAAAATTTTGTTATATATATTATCTAATGACCCAGAAAGTACAAATTTGCTTGTAATGCTCTGAATTATTTGATGACATTGATAGATGTCTGTCTGAATGTAATAAACGGTATGGCGTGGTGCAATGGTGTTAAGCATTAGACTTAAGCAGAGTTCGGAATGGTAGGAAGAAGTTTGGGGACAAACTTCAAATTTTGGTGGGAGAGTGTAACATCCCACGAATTTAGGAAGTTGAATAAATTACAGTCAGGAACATGGAAGCATGGCTACAATTCGTATTATGTACATGTGTAGGGTGGACTTAATTCCAATTAGGAAAATTATTTCATGGCAATTATGAGGGAGTATATAAATATATTTACTTTGAAGAAGGCAAAACTCTAGTTAAAAAGGGGTACAATTACAATTAGTTATAATATAGGTAGGAATCCTAATTACTATTTAGTGGGAACAGTAAATAATAATTAATATGTATATGTTTCATGTAATAAGTGAACCTTTAGTTACCTCTCACAAAATCTGCATGCATGTAAATTAATTGGTCATGAAATGGCCACATGGCAAATCCCTACCATCTTATCTCACCACCCTTGCACCCAATAAGAAGAGAGAAATCTCTTTGCATGAAATTTTATTGGCGAAAGGGGAACACATGTCCAACCTTATCTCTCCTTAATCTCTTCTTGTGCGCACAATACAAGGAAAAACAAACCTGTTTGCATGTTCAACTTTTGGTCAAAAGAATGGCTCATTAATCAATCCACATTTTTCTCCTTATGCGCATATTAGGAGGGGAACAAATATGACACTACAAGAAAAAATCTTATCAGTGACAAAATTTTATGAAATTTCGTCACTAATTCTTACGTCACAAGTAAATTTCGTCACAAATTCCTGTGTCGCAAATGTATTTGTGACGAAATTTGATTATTTGTGTCAAAAATTATCATTTGTGACAATATTTGTGACGAAAACATTTCGTCACAAATAAACTTTTTTCTTGTAGTGTGAGTTTTGTCAATTATTCAGAACAGCACATGATCCCTCTTATCCTCTCGTCAAACTGTGAGTACAACAAGAAACAAAGTCAGAAACTCAGCCAACCATTCCTTTCTCAAACCGTAAACCATCATGAAGAACACACACAATCTTAATTTGCATGTCTTTTCCCCTCATCTCCACTCTTAGCCGTGAGTTCCTAAGAGACGAAACACCATTCAAGCCTCCTTCTTTCTATTCCTCATTGATTCGACAGAATGCAGCAGCCAAGAGGACTGCACATTGAAACCATCAACCATTCCCCTTCTCTTGTTCGGCCGAAGGCCAATCTCAAGGAGGTGAGGTGTTTTTTTGTGTCTTCTTGCTCCTTCATACTGGATCGATTCTGATCAAACTTCTTCTTCTATTGCATGCTCTTGATTCTGCCTTGTTTGGGTGCCTACTCCCATTGCATGTAACCGATTCGGTCCTGAGTTGGTACTGTCATCTCTTGCATGCAGTTAGAGCACAAGCCTACTTTTGTTCCTCTCCACCCTTGTTCAGCCGATGACACATCCAAGGAGTCTTAAGTTCGAATTCTTGAGTATTTGAAGTAAGAGGTGGCTGCCATCACTGAAATCCGAAACCGTTTGATGCAGCCAAGGAGGTGAGATTGAGTTTTAAGCTCCTCTTTTTCTTCCTTTTGGTTCGGTCACCACTTGCATGCAAAGGGAGATGTGTGTATATATATATATATATATATATATATATATATATATATTTGTCATTCCTTCTCATGATTTTTTTCGGACGCTGTCTATATGCCTAAAAACTGTAAAATTGTGTTATTCCATTCCTTCTCTGTTTCGGACATCACTTATATGCTAGGATGATGCATTTTTGGTTATTCAACCTTCCTTGCCTCGGCCCAGTCTTGAGGCCAGGTTTGAAGCACACAAGCACAACAAAGAAATCTGATGTAGGAGATTAGAACATAGCGTCCCTTAACTGGGTTGGACTGTTTGTTGAATTAAAATAATGTATATGACTTTGCATGTGTTAACTTAAGAGGGCAGAATGCTAAAAATGTTATGATCATACTTAAGTGACCTAAGAAGTGTTAAGTTATAGAAAAATGGAATGCAATTGATGGACAAGAAAACCGAACCTGTATGAACTTTGGGAAGTTGTTAATTGCTATAAATCGAAAGGATAAAATTCAAGGCAGAAAACCATTGCATTAGAAGCATGAGAATTGATCAAAATAAAAGAGTTGGAAGCCTGTGCTAATGACTAAAGAACCGAACCACATGCATGGAAAGTTATGGTTATGCTATTTAATAATTATTGGTAGGAGGAGCATGAAATCAGATTTGAATCGGGCCTTGTGTGTGTTTATAACTCTGGTAGTAATCACGTTAAATAACCTATTAGTTCTTGACTAAGTGATATTGATACAGTGTGAAATGAAAGTTATAAGCATCTATTAGATAAACCAAGCCTTGAATGCCTTAAAAATTATTGTAGGCAGCTCGCCAGACCTCACTATCAACCTCCTAAATCTTGTATAACATGTTATGTAATTAATTCAATTTTTAAGCTCCTTGGTAATGGTTATGCAAACCGAATCTGCCTGCATAGAACACTTGAGTGTTGTCACTTGATAACCATTGATAAAGCACCCGTAAGTCAGAAAATTTGATTAGTTATGAACCTTGAAATCCGATTATTAATCGAGTGATTGAGAAATGGAAACACTATGTGATGTATATGGCGATATGAAATAAATTCTGATTGGATATATATATATATATACATATATATATATATATATATATATATGTATATATATATTATTAGGTGCACAAGATCCTAAATGCTTGGACTGTTTGATGATATTTGGAATGCTTGATTAAAAAGGGTAAAGACTCAAGGTAAGTGTTTGGTGGTATTACCTAATGTGACTATTAGCTAGTGTATAGAATTGTGAATTGTTGCTCACATGTGCCTTGGATTAATGTGCTGTCATAAGCTATATGTATGCTGCCTATGAATGTGATAAGATGGAAAATTCTGTATGAGAAGTGATTGTTATGTGGCAGCTTGGTACGTAAAGTACATGAAATATATGCTATTATGATAAGGATCTAGTCATGCATATACACCTCATAATTCATTTGTTTCTTGTTTGTGTGTGAAGCATATCATGGCATACATGCACGAATTTCATGTTGTTCATGGATTAGAATATTTATATAAATATGCATACGTTTGAGCACGCATCATATAGGCATCCCTTCGGTACCAGGGTATGGGACACTTGGCTTCCGTCCGCATATGCCACAGTTGGAATTCACCTTTGAGTAGCCATTAGGGAATATCCACTGTGTATGTTAGTACGCGCACGACGGTGCTATGAGCGTAATGATGGCGTTATATACGCACTAACAAGGAAATTGTGTTATATACGCACTATTATGACTATTATGAATATACATGACCATGGCGTTATATGCGCAATAAGATGATGATTAACAGCTGTACGAAATTTTAAATGTTGATGCGACTGTTTCGAATTCTGTGCCTAGTTTAATATTGTTGCATAATTGGTTTTTCTATCACACTACTGGGATTTTTCTCTCCCTTTTTGGGGCTCAATTTTTATAAAATTGCAGGAGGACGGAAAAGCATTTGATGACATTGTTATTTGGATTTTGCTGTTACCTGCTGCTGTTTGGATTTCTGCTGTTAATTGTTTGTCTGTTGGATGACTGTATTATTGGAATATTTTGGGAAGTTTGGATTACTGTTGGAAGCATTATTAGGCTACTGTTTTAAGATTTTTATGATCAGTTAGGACTTTGGAAAAATTCTGGAAACGTTTTGCGAAAAAAGAATTTTACTTGTTAACATTTCAACTCTAATCTGCTTAGCAGACAACTCCCTTGGATGCATACAGGGGAAGGTGTCACAGTGACCTGTGGAGAGTAGAAGATGTGGACTTTAACTCAAACGTTGGTGATTACCTCTTGGACTGATTTGGGGATCGGTTGTGTGTATGCAAGAAGAGGTAAAGTCGACCTCAAGCAATTCTTTTACCAACCCTGTTTCGGCATTCTTGAGTATGTTAGGAAGAAGTTTTTTTTCTTTGTCATGCCTACCCTTTCTGCTCACTTGAACAGCCGCCATTTTAATGCATGTAAATCTGAAAACTGTTTTACAAACTTGGAGCATGAATCACCTTGAATTTCGGAGCTATCCTTGGATTAGGAAAATAGATTAGGCTTTGCATGTGCTCTAATAATCGAAGTCAGCATGTTAATAGACTAATCACTAATGTTTATGTGATGTTGGTAGGAGTTTGTTAAGGAAAAGATTATAGTCACTTATTTGAGGGTCAAAAGACCGATTCAGTTTATATGGTGGACCTTGGGAAATTTCAATTGTTAGCAATTAGTGGAATAATATTAAAGGCAGAATAATAATGGGCATTAGAAGCATAAAACTCCGATCAAAGAATGAGGATTAGAAGCATACAAACTTGTTGATACATTATAAGGAACAACATGAACTGAATTCTGACTTGTAATATGTGTACCTAGGATTGCAAATCTCGTAGGGGATGGATTTCATTTTTCTGCACTTGTAAACAATTGGTAAATAAAACTTAAATAAGAAGATCAATTAGTATTAGAAGTATGACCTTCCGTTGGGAGCCTAGAATCAGAAAATTATTAGGCCCTGCATGTTATTAGAATGATGAAAACAGCATGCTCTTAGCTTCTATAGCACACCTTAATCAGTGTAGGGCATTATATGTCATAGATAAATTTATAAGCACCTAGTAATCATGAAAACCGAACCTATGTGCTTAAGGAATTGTGGGTTGTGACTTTTGTATAAATGAAAAAGCTATGTGCACCTAGTTGTTGGCTAAACCGAACCTGCATGTGTAGGTCCTTAAAATGTTTCTTTTGTTACTTGCTAGCAATTGATAGGACAAAAAGTAAAGGAAGAAATATATAATTAACATTGGAAGCATAGAGCTCGATTAAAATCAAGGATTAGGGAGCATGGTAATTGATTGTAAATCATAGGAAAAATAGATGTAAATTCTGATTTGGTGTATATGTTTGTTTAGGTGCGCAAGGCCCCAAATAATTGGGCTGTTTGTTGATGTTTGGAATGCTTGGTTAAAAAGCTAAAGTGTCAAGGTAAGTGTTTGGTGGTATTACCTAATATGACTATTAGCTAGTGTATAGAATTGTGAATTGTTGCTCACACGTGTCTTGGATTAATGTGCTGTCATATGCTATATGTATGCTGCCTATGAATAAGACAATATGGAAAATTTTGTATGAGAAGTAATTGTTATGTGGCAGCTTGGTACGGAAAGTACATGAAATATATGCTATTATGATGATGATCTAGTCATGCATATACACCTCATAATTCATTTGTTTCTTGTTTGTGTGTAAAGCATATCATGGCATACATGCACGAATTTCATGCTGCTCATGGACTAGGATAATTATATAAATATGCATACGTTTGAGCACGCATCATATAGGCATCCCTTCGATACCAGGGTATGAGACACTTGGCTTCCGTCCGCATAGGCCACAGTTGGAATTCACCTTTGAGGAGCCATCATGGAATATCCACTGTGTATGTTAGTACGTGCACGACAGTGCTATGAATGTACAAGGAAATGGCGTTATATACGCACTAACAAGAAAATGGCATTATATACGCACTATTATGACTATTATGAATATACATGACCATGGCGTTATATGCGCAATAAGATGATGATTAACAGTTGTACGGAATTTTAAATGTTGATGCGACTGTTTTGAAATTTTGTGCCTAGTCTAATATTGTTGCTGTATTGGTTTTATTGCCACACTACTGGAATTTTTCTCACCCCTTCGGGGGCTCAATTTTTATAAATTGCAGGAGGACTTAGAAGCATTTAAGGAAGTGTTTGATGACATGATTACATGACAATTCTGTTAAGTTATGCTGTTGACAACCTTACTGTTTGCTCGCTGTCTCTGTTGAGTGTATTCTGAATATTTGACCTTGATGTAGTTTCTTAAAGAATGGCTTGCCATGATGTATATTATGTTTTGAAAAGAAGTGTAGCATGATGTTTATAATTCTGCTAATTAGTTTGCGAAAAGAATTGCTGTTGTACTTAAATTCGGATTTTTGAACTGTTTTTGCGAGCACTTTGCGAGTTGTCGTTCTGGGGCCACAGACCTCCGAATGAGGTATAATTCATATGTACGTAAAGCCCCAGTTGTGTACTTTCAGATTATATAAAGATTATGTTCAAATCTTGTAATTTCGATTTATTATGATTTTTACAAGTCAGGAGGTTTCTGGAAAAATACAATGAATTTTCAACTACCTTGTGAGTTCTATTTCGTTGGGCTATTCACCTCCGATTCGCTTATAATTTATATGTACGCGAAGCCCCAGATGTCTAGTTTCTATATATCAAAGAATATTTTTTTAAGTTGTTGATTTAGAATTTACATGATTTTTGCAAGATAGACTGTTTTCAAGAAAAATCAGAGTTGCGCAGCGAAAGCCTTTCCAAAAATTTACTTGAAGCTTTTATTTTGTGAAGTCAGTTTTCCTAGCAAGATTTTGATTGGTAACATAAAATTGTTTTTACTGAATAAGAATTTTACTCATCAACGTTACGTCTCTAATCAGTTTTAGCAGACTCTTCCCTTGGATGCATACAAGGGAGGGTGTCACACTAAGGACTTACACTCGGTGCTCCAGGGTTGCCACGTAGGCTTCTTATGATGACCGCACATGTAACACAAAGGAATGGGTTGATCAGACCCACACTACGGAATCACATATGTAATAATCGATAAGAGTCTACATACAACTATGCAGCACATAACACAGCTATACATTATCAGAGTTCCCTAACAAAACTGCTCTGATACCATAAAATGTAACAGCTCGTTGTACACCGGTATTGTTAACATTAATTATGATATTTAGCGCAGTTACAATCACAGCAATTCATTTATAAAAATACGAGTAAACTTTTTCCGTTTATTACGCGAGCATTTAAAACCGTAAAAAGCGTAATAAATAAAGGTTGTGACCATAATTGTAAACTCTTACGGAATACTCATTTAAACTATTTTTATATCTTATTTTACTCAATACAAGACACTAAGGGGTTCCCATAAACCCACTTAGCCAATTTCTCAATCTTATGCTTTATACCTATCCGAACATGGTTCGGTTATTATTTTTCTGCGGACACACTGCACAAAACCAGTCCTTCATCTTTAGCTATATTTTTTTCTTACTTAATTATCTTTACAATGAGCTATCACACGAGTCATTTTGATCTCGTTTGCTCCGGATATCTCCGTTTGAAGTTGGACAAGCAAAACTGCCAACGAACCCCAAAACAGTTACAAAGATCCTTCACTCCACGAATTACTGCAAGAAAACCACTCACTCAAATGCTCTAAAATTTTTATACCATAAACTAGACACCTCAAGCTTCAATTTGACATATCATACACTTAATTTGACCAAGAAACGAAGAGGAAATAAAATTCCCAAAAACTGCCAGAACAGCCCCTGCATAGGTGCGTTCTGGACAGTCCGTGTTCACAGGTTTCTACAGGGCTGCGTTCAACCTAGAAATTTCTCAGATTTTAACACAATGTAGGGGACATCTCAAGCTTTAAAATGGCGTATGGCATGTCCCTATCGGACCTCTATGGAGGGAGATATGCTCTCCCGAAGTTCGTCTAAATTCTGTCAATTCTACAGAAAATTCGCTAGAGTTTCCTTTGTTTTTCCTACATCAATATCAACATCAACAACACCTTTATCCCAAATTAATTGGGGTCGGTGGTAGATGAACCCACATGAAAGATACAAAACGGTTGAAAAAAAGTAAAAAACACAAAAAAAATAAAATTAAATAAATAAATATATATATAAATAAAAAAATAAAATAAACAAATAAAATAAAAAAAATAAAAAAATAAAATAAAATAAGATAAAATAAAATAAAATAAAATAAAAATATATGTATATATAAATAAATAAAAGTAAAAAAGAAAGGGACAAGAAGAAGTGGGGGAAATGAAGGGGGAAAGGACTAAAAAAGGGACCATCTGGAACATAGGAATAACAGCGGGTCTAACCTTCTACCATACTTATAGCTTTTCTCCATTCCGTTCTAAGACATACTGTCCGCCAATCTATATCCCACTCCATTAAATCTTGTTTTACTACCTTCCCCCAAGTAAGCTTCGGCCTACCTCTGCCTCTTTTTGTGTTTAGCTCTAGGTAACAAACTTCTCTCATCTTCTCAGCTACCGGTACTACTCCGACCTTTCGTTGAATATCTTCATTTCTTATCTTATTCATCCTTGTGTAACCACACATCCACCTTAACATCCTCATCTCTACTACTCTCATCTTATGCTCATGTTGCCTATGTGCTGGCCAGCATTCCGCTCCATATAGCATTGCCGGTCTTACTGCCGTTTTATAAAATTTTCCTTTTAACTTCAGGGGGATTTTGCGGTCACACAAAAATGCAGATGCACTGCGCCATTTCATCCACCCTGCTCTGATTCTATGATTTACATCCTCATCAATCTCTCCACCTTTTTGTAAAATGGAGCCCAAGTATTTAAAAACATCTTTTTTGGGTACCTCTTGACCATTTAGATGCACGGGTTCATGCCCTAAGTCTAGCCTAGGCCAAATGGCCATCAAAATGCAAAAAGTGCAAGTCCTCCAATGACTCATCCTACGGGCTTCTTGCCCGCCGCTCCCGTACCACTGCTACCTCCTGAAATAAAGCCCCCAAGACGGGGTGAGATATACGAATATATCTCAGTAACCCAGAGGTTCTGGATAAAACTCCGCCCAACGGCTCACTTCGATGCATATAAATAATATAAAATAACCACTTTTAAAAACGGGATAAAGCAAGGAATTTAGAGAAACTGGGGAATATAGGAATACAAAAGACGTAGAAGCGAGAATAGTAGCTACCAATACCACGCAACGTCCTCAGCATATAAGCCTATGGGTCTCATCCAAGGCGTGTTCCTAGAACATCCAACCAAGGTACCCCTTCCATCCGCATACACCCGAGACTTCCTAGTGTGCTCCTATCCGGATCACACACCACGACCCTAGGTCAACGGGAACTCCCTCTCGGAGACCTATCCAGTGGAAGTCCGAACTGCCCGAAGGCTACACTGTCTACTGGCCAGAGACTCAGTACATAAGTACCCACATAAATACTACATGCATGCTCATGTTATTCTACACTACTCATATACATTTCCTACCATCACCCTCAACGGGTATGGTGGAACACACAAGGGGAACAAGCCCCAGTACCAAGAAGTTACCTCAATGTGTATCTCCACTTAGCTCCAAGTAGTTTATTTTCCAAGCTTGTTACTCAACAGAATGCCTCAATCCCACTTGGTCCAGGACCAAGGGCAATCCACCGACTCACGGTTCGGGGTTCAAATCGACGTACGGCAACCTACAATAACCATGTACGAACCGTCAGTACACAGCAATTCTATCAAAACGCGAAAAACGTCAAAACCCCCCTACACCCTTGTAGGTTCGGCCTTCTTAGGCTTATTTCATAATTTATTTTTCTAAATTTTCTTTCTCATTTTATTATACTTCCTTAGGTTGCCAAAAGGCCATACCAAGTGTCGTTTTTCACTTTATGTCTTTTAAACAACGTTTTGCCTAATATTTTACTCTAGGATCCTTTATGGCATTTATCACCCTCAATTATTTTTCATTTATTCTTCTACTTTCCAACCACCACACAACCCATCTAAATACCATTTAATACTTGATACATCATCCAGGTCATGCCAACAACATCAAATCCCTAAAATTCCCTACATGGCCAAATTGTCAACTAGGTAATTTCAAAGGATTCTCACTCAATTTTAACCACTCCACACCTCATACAATCTCATTATCTTAACCTCCAATCATGAAACAACTCACCAATCCCATCCTAACACAATTTCAAAATCCAAAGTCATGACAACCTAAAATTTCTCTAAGTTAAAAATACACATTTTTCCTCAATAATTTTTATTGCATTTATAGCTAATACACATTATTCTAAGACACGTTCATGTACAAACATTTCCCAATTGAGCTCTCTAAACACATCAATCATCTAAGCCCTCTTTAGGGTTCATAATTCAAATCACATGAATCAACCGTTTAAATACAAGGAAACTCACCCAAATGCAAGGCACAAGGCTCCTCCTAAACATACTCCACCATTGGAGCACCTAGAAGCTCCATGAACAGAAATCTAAGCAAGTGAGTCGCGGCCTTGAGGAGGAGATTTCGCAAAATACAGCTGGATTCAAGGCTCAAGAGTACCTCCAATGGCTTTAGAAGGTGTTTTCCATCATGTTTCAAGCCAAAAATCGACGGATTTGGTGGAGAAATGATCAAGTTATGGTGAAATGAAGTTTCCAAAGTCATTTTTGCACAATAATGAAGGGGCTGCGGGTTTGGAGAAGAAGGAGGGAGGAAGATGATGATGTAATGGGGGCTTTGCCATGTGGCAAGGTTCACTTAAGTGGGGTGGGTCCTACCGCCACCTCACGCGTTTTTAAATTAATTCAAAACTCCCTCTGATTCCACTAAACGTCCATAATTTCATAACCTATGTAGAAAATCTAATTTTTAACATTAACCATTGTCCTTTAATTACCCTTGATCAGATGAATCCAGAGTTTTCCGGTCGTTCGGAGAAAACGTTGTTTTAAGCTGTTGCGCGCTCTGTTGTCACGCTTCCCCAAACTGACTTATTTCCATCAATTTTTACCAGAAATCATATTTCCTAGTTCTATAAACCATTTATAACTTATATTTATAACCTAGAGCTCAAAACTCACTCGACACGTTTACGGTGCAATCGTACCGCGGTATTTTGACCCAGTAAAACACTATTCACTGAATTTTCTGAAACTTGCCTAACCACTCAATTTTTTGTTCTGAATCCATTTCCAGGGTTATTTTTACCATCTGAGACGTTCTACTCAATTTTTATCTTCCTAGGGTTGCGTGTTGGCTAATTACTGTTTTGCCCTTTCTTTGTATTTTGGCCTAATCTTCAGGATTTTCACTAATCCTTCACTTAATTACTCATTTAATGTTTTAATACTTAATTTAGAATTGCGAGGTGTTATAGAAGGCATGGATTCATTATCAGATTCCCTTCACTTTCAATATCACCATTATCTTTCGAAATCATGACTTTGTTGTTTGGACATTGAGAAGCAATATGACCCCTTCCCAAACACTTAAAACACTTTATATTTGTATTTCTAGAGGATTGAGGTTCTGTCTTACCTTGGCTAGAAATTCCTCTAACTGGGTTGGCTTTGGAAGGTCCAAACTTAGGTTTGAATTAAGGCTTATCTTCATTTTTGCTGCAAGTTGACCTTGATGATGAACTTGAATTTTGCCCCCATTGCATGGTACTCTTCCTTTTTAATTGTTTCTCCATATAATGTTGCAATTCTACCACATTTGCAATGTCTTGATTTAAGCCAAGCAAAAATTTAGCCATAGTAGCTTCATGATCTTCATCCACATTGGCTCGAGTCATGGCTGACCCATCTCCTTGAAATAGGCTTCAACACTTTTAGAACCTTGTGTGTAAGGCTTTGAAATTTATGAAACAAGTCCCTATGGTAGTGACTTGAAATAAATCGCCTCCTCATGACAGCTTTCATTTCCTCCCATGTTTCAATGGGTCTTTCACCATGCCTCCTCTTATTTGACACAAAATGATCCCACCAAACAACAGCATAATTAGTAAATTCTATGGCAGCCAATTTTACCTTTTCTAATTCTGAGTAGTTATGAAAATCAAACACCAACTCCATCTTTCTTTCCCATTCTAAGTAAGCTTCTTGATCATTTCTGCCTTGGACGGATGGAATCTTCATCTTGATACTTCCTAGGTTGTTATCAACCCTCTCTTTCATTACGCGCTCTTCTATCTTCATTTCGATGTTCATTCTGCTTCATATCAATTGTAGAATTTGTATCATCTTCATTTTGATGTTCTTATGTTCTAGGTTGTTGCTCCCTTTGTTCAACTCTTTCTATTATATCTTGCATTTCATTGAACCTGAAGTTCAATCTTTCAAATCTCTGTACCATGGCTTTAAATTAAAATTTGAAATGTTTAGGAATTTGAGCATTACCTTCTTAAGACATTTCTTTTTAATCTGCAAAAACAAAAAAAAATTGAAATATTCTCACAATCACACCCTCACGTATTTCTTTCCGAATTAAGAGCTTTCACACTCGTGTGGTTGATAAACTTCCATACCAAGAAATGGTGACTCAGAATGTGGCGGTAAGCTCATGTTGCTTGTCTTGAGAACCATTGTTGTACTTGATGAACCTCTCCAAAGAGGTGTTGTCTCTAAAGCTTCCCTCAACCATGAGGCAAAATTATGGGCTTTTTTCGTCAATTCCAGCATAACCCCAACCACACAGGACTCTTCTGCTAAATAGAGCATGATGGTTCTGATGTACTGCATGATGGGGGATAGTCTTTGATATTGTTTCCCTCGTCTACGAAAGTCTAAAAAATGACTTCAAAAAGAACTTTTTTTTGTTTCCCCTACCTAGTTTCAAAGTTATTCACCAATGTTGGTGGTGTAGTTGTTCCCTTAGAGAACAACAGCCTTTTTCTGGCTTACCCCTTCACCACCAAACATATAGTAATTTGCATAGAACCTTTGGAGACCCAGATGGAAAATCCCTGAGGCATAATAGAAGTACGCTACTAAACCTGAAACTACAACAAAAAGAAAGAAAGGCAGAGTAGGGGAGTCTTCCTTGGCCTTTTCCAAAAATCCAAAACACACCAATACCAAGAAAAAGGAGGCAGTTAAGAAACCCTTCTTTATAAAAACAAAGCCATCATTATCTACTCTAACTAAAGCGTCAACTCAGACTATTGAAGGGTCTAAGAAGGTTGGAACCAAAAAGAAGAAGCCTTTTGAGGAATCTTATAACAATCCTCGTTACTAAATTAAGAGAAAAGAAATTAATTAGATGTTTAATTAAATTAAACACTTATTCAAAAAAATTATATGAGGATATGGATGTTATTGTAGTGAAAGATTAGAGTTATTTTAATAATTAGACGAAGTAAGTCTAATTATGATTTAGAATGTATAATTAATTAGTTTAGCAAAATTAGTGGGTTTAAAGTACCTTTAAGTTAATTAGATAATTTCTATAATAATTATTAAAATTAAGTAAGATAAATTAATTAAAAACCAATAAGAATTTAATTGAGGTTAGAAGGGTCAAAGATGTATAACAAGGTAACAATTAAAGTTACTTGGACTTTAATATTACTAAAGTTGATCTCTTTTGCTGCACCTCCATGTCACTTTTCTTTCCTTGTAGTATGTTAAGAACCATTGAAAGTTAGTAAGAAAGGAACCAATAGAAAACTATTTTAAGGTTACAAGTTAAGTGTTTGTAAAGTGGAAATTAAGTAAATTGGCCCATTACTAAAGGTCCAAATCGGTGGCAGACCAAATCCATCTCCAAGTTATTTTTTTGCTCCTTGTATTCAAGTAGTAGCATTTGAATTAAGCAACCAATAGGAAATTGGTTAACTTTCCAAATCGGTTTTCTATTTTTTCTGGTGTTTCACGTTAGTTTCCTTGCTTTGTCTTTAGTGAGATGACAAGAAAGTTAATCCATTAGTTATTAAGTGTACCCAAAGTCGGTTGTTTTTTTTTAAGCTTCATTTCCACGATTTATTCTTTGTTTCTTCTTCTTCTACAGTCGAGCGTATATGAGAGAAAAGGGCAAGAGTGCATCGTTTTTTTCATCATCTTTCTACTTAGGTTTCTTCATAGAAAGTAAAGGCTATGACCTTGTAAACATATTCCGTGGTGTAGTTCTTTGAGAGAAACTCTCTAAAGTGAGAAAATCCTCTCATTTTCTTGTGAAATACATGCTGTCAAGAAGGGGTTTATGTGATCTTCTTCACTTTTAAGCTTGGGATTGTTGAATAGTTGAAGTGGAAGCTAGACAAGGTAAATTATCTCAATTTTAATGGTTGAAAATAAATGTATCAAGGGGGTTGCTATGGAATTAGGGCTGTTTATTATGGTTTTATATCATGAATATTTAATGAGGTTTATGTATGGTTGTAGGTTGTTTGATGATTTGATGTCAAACTAAACATAGAAAAGCTTTAAATTAACAAAAGGGAATTGTTGTGAGAACAAAGAACAAATTGGCCAAGGCATGAAAATTTATGTAAACCAAGTGTTTGTTAAAATGTCTAAGTGAAGCTATGATTTTTATTTGAACAAATAAGGATTGGTTTAATAAATATTGAGTGAAAGTTAAAAGAAACCTTTGAAATTCTAGTGTAGGCAACACATCCACACACTTTATGATTAGTGAGGATTGCTATATTAATTATGAAAGTTGATATAAAGGATAATTGGAACATATATGGTTGATGAACAAAGTTAGCTATAATGTGATTAAGTGGTGCCAACCATGTGTTTGTTAGATTGTCTAAAAGAAACATTGATTTCAAGTGATTGTTTGATGATTTCTTTAATTAAATTAAGAGTGAATTTATGAAGAAAGACTATAGAATCCTTTATAGGCCAATTCGGCCAAGTAAAATAAATTACATAAGACATATTTTGATCTTGTTTTTATGTGTGTGTGACTAAAAATATATATTAGAAGGTTACTTAGCATGAAGCAAGTTGGTATTATGTAGTGAAGTTGATAGAATTCTCAATTTGTCATATAGTTACTATTTGGAATTGGTAGTTTAAATAGGTACATGATGTGTTTGATTAATTTTGCATATGAATTCATGTTCAATGATTGGTTAAAGATTGATGAGAATAAAGAGTAAAGAGTAGAGGTGGTGAGAAAATCCTTGAAACTCTATAAGTTCCAATCGGCTATTTCATGGCAGTGAATGGAATTATGTTGTCATTAAGCTAAATGGTGTTGGAGGTTCCTTGAATATGATGTAAGTGATTGAAAGCTTGAAAGAAAACTATGGAATCATTAAATAGGTCAATCGGCCATATAGTGCAAGAGTGATGAAGAATGATTATTGATCATGTAGGTATGCTTAAAGAATGTTTGTTTTATGATATAAAAGTTGATAAATTGTGGGGAACTTACATGGGCACATTTAGGCTATACATGTATTTTGGCCATTGAATGGTGTTAATTAATATTATGAGTGTGTGATGTTCCTTTGCAATTGTTAGTAAAATGAAGCATTAATTATCTAAGATGAAATGGTAAATCCATGAGTATATATATATGTAACTATTCGACCAATATGTATTACATGGCTAAGGAAATTGATGTTAGTTTTATGTCAAGTTAATGGAACTATAGTGTGTGAATGCTTTCACAAGAGTTAAGCTAATTAAACTTGATGAAATTATATATGTATGATTTTGGATAGTAAGAGAAATGAATTAGAATCAGCTTATATGAGTTGTTTGTCTATGTTTTGTAGACCGTAACAGTGTATGCAAGTCTTAATGAGATAAAAATATGTATGGGTATTAGTGGTTGAACTAACCGGTTAAGGGTCTATTATGACTTGTGAATTAAGAGTAAGACCTTGTATGCCATGAATTGTAATAAATAAAGGAATGTTGGAATCACTAAGTTAATGAACGTTTGTAACCGAAAGAAAATTGGTTACTTTAATAAATAATATAATAAACTGTCATTAACGGTACGTTAATTATGGTACCAGTGAAAAGCAAGAGGAGTGAATCCCAGAAATTCGAACCCTATGAGACGGACTACACGTGGATAGCTAAGTTCATAGTCTTCGTGTAAAACAAGTTATAGAAACGGAAAACATTCAGGTAAGCTTTCGGTTTAGGAGTTTTCTCAGCCTTTTTGTTCCGCCATGATCAGTGGCGATTATGGTTTCCGTATGGATATGATTGTTGCTAATATTGATACTTTGCGTAGTTGCATTCATATAGTGCATGCATATGATATTATTTATGTTATGATAAGTTAATATAATATGATCTTCAATGAAATAAAGCCTTGGAAGTGTAAGTTATGGTTTCTGAACAGAGGAAACATTTATGGATATGATCACGGTGTACATAAGGTATAGCCGAGGAAACTTTAGTTCTCTGATCATTATGAGTATGCTATTGAATGTGATACGATATTACGAATATAAGATGAAAGCCTTATTTATACATAAGACATGAACATACTTAAGACTAATTAGAAAGTACATTATAAGAATAAATGAGAATTATCAGAAAAGATATATGATACGAAAATTCTAATATGGATTATAAGGTGTTAGCTATGTCTTGGTACTTGATATTTTCTTGCAGGAAGTGGACTCTTGGGTGGAGACTGCTCCATAAACCCCAAGTTTATTGAGATTCATTCTCACCCCGCGTTATGGGGACATATTTCAGGTAACGCAGCAGTTGACGACCGTTCTCGAGGCAAGAGGCCCGTGGCTGATGAGTAGATCTCTGAGCATAAATGTTGCCTTCTTATTTTGGGAGTCTGTTGTATATATATGTTCCACTGTGATCTGGCTATTTGATATTTTGCCGATGCATGGTTATTAGCTAGGCTTTTGACAGGCTATACTAGCTTGTGTACAGATTTATATATTTGTGACACTGTGATGTATTATGTTTATGTAGGTTGATGTAGGATGTTGTAGTTATGGCACAAAGCCACCTTTTTGATGTGATATATATAGAGTTATGGATCAGGTCGGTATGCTACATTATATGATAAGGAATTGTTTTATACTGTGGGTTGTAAGAGCCCCAAGGTCTGTTGATCCTTGTGTGCCACCCATGTCTATTAGGTACATTGGAGGATAGTTAAGCACTTTTACAAACGTGGGATTCATTGGAAAAACAAAGGAAACTCTGGCGAAATTTCTAGAAATTAACAGATTTTGAGTGAACTTTGGGAGAGCATATCTCCCTCCACAGAAGTCTGATAGGGACGTTCCATACGCCATTTTGAAGCTTGAGATGTCCCCTATCTTTTTTTAAAATTTGAGGAAATTATGGGTTGGGCGTCGGCCTGTAGAGGGCTGTGAACTCGGACTGTACAGTTAGCTACTGCACATTGGGCAGTTCTGGACCGACTTTGGGAAATTTATTCCCGCTTCGTTTCTTGGTCAAATTAGGTGTATGATATATAAAATTGAAGTTTGAGGTGTCTAGTTTGTTTTATAAAATCTTTAGAGGAATTTGTTGAGTGTATATTCTGCAGTAATTGATTTGGTGAAGGATGTTTGGAGCTGTTTTGGGGTTGGCTGACAGATTTGTTTGTCCAACTTCAAACGGCGATATCCGGAGAAAACAGGATCGAAATACCTCGTGTGATGGCTCATTAGAAAGGTAATTAAGTCCCGTAAAAGATACTAAAATATGAGATGAACACAAAGAAAATTGCGAGGATATGAATAAATATACAGAACCACGTTCGGATAGGTAGAAAACGTAAGATTGATAAACTGGCTAAGCGGGTTTATGGGAACCCCTTAGTGACTTGTATTAAGTAAAATAAGATATAAAAATAGTTTAAATAAGTATTCCGCAAGAGTTTACAGTTATGGTCACAACTTTTATTTATTACGTTTTTTTACGGTTTTAAATGCTCGCGTAGTAAACGGAAAAAGTTTACTCGCATTTTTATAAATGAATTGTTGTGATTGTAACTGCGCTTAATATCATAATTAATGTTAACAATATCGGTGTACAACGGGCTGTTACAAATCTCCCTCCAAAACAACCTCTGTCTCCCACCCTACCAAAACTAGGTCTACCTCTGCTGCTACTGAGAGCAAGAAAAGAAAGATGTATGCATCATCTCCCTCAAAACCATCCACAGCCAGAGGCGAGAGGAGATCTCAAAGAATAAGAAGGACCTTTAGCAACTAGCTTTCCAAAGGAACAGAGGGAACAACCGCTGACAAGTCCATTGACCTGTTTCAAGCTGAAGAGGAAGAAGACGACAAAGAAAAGAGAAAGAAGTGACTCCGGAACAACAAGAGGATTCCTAACAGGAATCCCCTCAAAAATCTTTCTCTCCTATTTCTGACTCCCCTGATATCCCATTCCATACACATTCATGCCCACCATAACAAAAGTCTCCTCAGGAACAGCAGAGAGGAGACAAAAAAGAAGAAAAAAGGAAGATACAGAAGGAGGAACAAGAACGACTTGCCAAGGAGGATGAGGAAAGAAGAAAATTAGAGATAAAAAAGGGTAAGGCTATTGACCCTAATCCTCCAAAGAAGAAAAAGGTGAGAGTACCCAGGACAATCAATTTGGGAGTACCCACTCATGTCCCTACATTTCCAGAGGATGAAATTGTAATTCGTCCCTCTTCTCCTACTTTGTCTCAGAGCACCCTAACTGAGCCCATAAACATAACACAAATCCCTTCCACCTCTCAATCCACACTTTCATCAACCCCAACAAATGCAATTGACGTCCCACTCATCCAAACACAAGTAACACCTGATTAGACCCTCACGACTAGAAAAATAAAAAGCCCTCCAACAAAAGAAGAAAAACCAAAGATCCTATCTAGGCATAGCCCATAAATGTTAGAAGAAAATCAGAAATAGGCCTTGGATAAATCTTTGGAATGATGGAAACAGAATAGAGGAGGCCCTTCTTCAATGAACTGGTGTTCCCCAAGAGCATATAGACCAAATCACATCCGATATCAGTGAGTTGAAGGATGTTGTTAACAATATTTCTTCTTCTTTTACTTAGTTTTAGGAACAACAATAGAAGAAAGATAAAGAAATCATCCTAACAATCAAGGGGACAATAGCAAGACAATAAACTCAACCTCAAGCCCAAACCCTCAACATCTCGTGCTGCAAGGATGAACAAACTAGACCTGCAAGCTATGTTGTTTGGAATTCGTCAAGCTGCATTAAGCCTAGAGAACAAGCAGAAGTTGAAGATAACTAAAGCTGGAGGATCCCTTCAAAAGCTCCTTGATAAAAGATGCTAAGGGAAGGAAGAAATCAGAGGAGCTAATGAAGGTCTTTGGAAATTATCTCATGGAGTTTAGCAAGGAGATAGGCTTGAGGTTGAGTGAAGTGAAGCGACATGTTAAGGATGATGTTAATGAGAAACTTGCACTCAGGCATCATATAGGCAATCATACTAATATGATCTCTTATTTGCTGACTGGACTTGAAAAGTTGTTCTGTGAAGCTCAAGTCACGAACGTCATAGTCAAATAAAAGAAACTGCTACTCTTGAAGGAAGAAATAAGAAAAAGAGCTATAGGGGAAGAAGCCAAGCAGTGGAGGGAAGAGTAGGAGGGAAAAGAAAGAGAAAGGAAAAGGCAAGAAGAAGAAGAAATAATGATGAAGACAAGAGAAAAAGATGGGGACAACTCTGAAACATCAACCGTACCCGCTTCTATCTCTATACTCTTTACATTTCTACATTTAATTTACTTTAATTTCTGCAATTTTTTTATTCTAGGATTTTGATTAATTTATTCTTTTGAAAATTTTGCTTTGATAGGACTATGATTTTTGTTATTTTATGAAAATTATTGTTTGAATTTTTAGTTGTTAATGCTTTTGTTGCGTGGAACGAAATACCTTACTTACTATTCGATGCTTTGAATAATTCATTTGTTTTAATTGTTTGTTTATTTGAAAAAAGAAAAACAAAAAATATTTTAGTATTAAGTAGCATTTTGAACTCAGAAACAGATATTGTGAAAAGTGAGAAAGAATAAGTTCAATTTTGATCTTTAGAATTGTTAAGGTTCTGATCTGAGTGAGGCTAACAAGGTAAAGAACGAAAAGCCAAACACTTAAATTCTTTGAGAGAGCATTCCGGAGAATTTTTATCTATCATCCCCGAACTTGTGTTAACACTATTAATATTGCAGAATCACTTAGAAGACTTCAACATCACAAGGGCCATCTTTCAACTAAGCTCGAGTCAAACAACCAATGTTCGCATCATTCCATAGTCACCCTCATCCAAGCTAGAATATTCATCTCATTCAAAACCATCCCCCATCATCATGAATTCCATCCACCAGAGTAATGAACGACAGAAGGTAAAGCTATCAGGAACACCAATAAATAAAGCACCAAAAAATTTCGCGGAATGTCAAAAAAAAATATTAAGATCAACTGCTGACAAAGAAGGAAAAAGAGATATGTTCCTTAAAGGGAAAGAAGAAAGCAATCAGAAATAAAGGTGTTCCCATAAAGTCGCAAGAGGTGTTCCTGCGAAAAAAGGGATCAAATCGTTCACTGCTCTAAATTACCCAACTTACAAGCACTTCCACCAAAGCTTAAGCGCCATTACAAGCCTTAAAAGCCCCTTTGATTGAAGAAATCAAGTGATTCATTGCAAAGTAGAGGCAATCAAAGTTCAAGGAACCATAAATCTTCCGAAACAATGAGTGAAACAGTACCCATGAGTGATTGGCAAGATATGGATCAATAACTCTGTATGACATTGATTAAAATCTATGAATCTATTTCTGTATGAATTTTGTTCTTTGATTTATGATTGTTGAACTGCTTTTGGATGAATGAAATGACTTCTGCATTGAGTTGTTCGAGGACGAACAAAAGTTAAGTTTTGGGGTATTTGATGGGACAAAATTTCCTTTCCATCCGGTTCATTTTTAGTGAAGAATGAAAGTCGTTCTGCCTCTTTTTAGTATGTTTGGTTATAAATATTAGTTTAAATGCAATAAGTGTTAGTTCGTGTTAAGGAACGACTGCCAACATGGAATAGTGAGAGAAGAAAGAGATAAAAGAGTGATGAGTTGTCCCTTACTTTTGCTTTTCTATTCAACTCACATCTTCTTTTTGCTTTTCTGTAGAGTACGGCTGCAAAGCGCACCAAAAAGGACAAACACGCACAACAAAGCGAAATAAGGACGTCGCGATATATAGCAGAGCATGACAAGAGGTGGGACGCATCTGAGTGTCAAAGGATCATCCTTGGGAAGGCAGAGCAGAGGAAACAACTCAACTCCAACCATATCCACCTTAATGTAAAGTCCATCGTCTGATCAAAGAAAGGAAAAACATCCTTGATCCTATGGTGCAGGGAATGACTTGAAGTAATCACTAGATTGTGACTGTTTTCCCAGTATGTAAATGGAAGATCAGACAAAGGCATAAGAAGGTTTGGTATGCAAGTTTAGTGTGAAGCAACACCCTTATCTTTTCTCTTCTCCATTAGGTCTCCTCATGAGCAAAATACAATCTTTCTCCATTTTTTCCTTTACTGTTGTATTTAATCACTATGTATTGAGTCTTTGAGTCTGTAATTTCTCTTCTACTATTTCATATTCATAAACTTTTCTCCCAATCTATTGGTTTTTAAGGCCTAATACTAGTATGGTTGGATTGGGATGATGGTTTACATGAAATTTAGTGACAAACTTTGTGGATTTTGGTGAGGTATTGTGTGAGAAATCACAGCTTGAAGCTTGCTCCTATTCTCCTCCATGGCCGCGGGTTTGTGCTGGAAAAAGGGAAGGAAAGTGGATGATGAATAATGAATCTTAGGTGGCTTAAGTGGACTTAAGTGGGGTGGGGCCCACCGCCACCTCACGCGTTTCAAACCCGTTTGAATTTCCCTCCGATTCCACTAAACGTCCATAAATTTAAAATCTATTTAGAAACTCTAATTTTTAACATTAACCACGGTCCTTTAATTATACTTGATCAGATGAATCCGGAGTTTTCCGATCGTTCGGAGAAAATGCTGTTTTAAGTTGTTGCACGCACCGTTGGCACGCTTCCCCAAACTAATTTACTTCCATCAAATTTTATCAGAAATCGTATTTCCTAGTTTTATAGACCATTTATAGCTCATATTTAAAACCTTAGAGCTCAAAACTCAATCGGCACGTTTTACGGTACAATCATACCGCGATATTTTTACCCGGTAAAAACACTATTCACTGATTTTTCTGAAACTTGTCTATCCACTCAATTTTTCGTTCTGAATCCATTTCTAATGTTCTTTTTTATCATCTGAGACCTTCTACTAAATTTTCTTCCTAGGTTGTGTGCGTGGCTAATTTACCGTTTTGCCATTTCTTTGTTTTTGGCCTTTTTATTCAGGATTTTTCACTAATCCTTCTCTTTAATTCTCATTTAATATTTTAATATTTAAACTTAGGAATGCGAGGTGTTATACCGGGCCACCCCGCCTGCGAACACGTTTCCCCCCTTATATCTACTGTCTAACAAAACCCTCTTTGTATGGTTAAGATAATTAGATTTATTACTGTAAATATTTCAGAAACAAATATCTAAATAAAATGAACAATCATATTGTGATAAATAAAAGTGCATCGAAACAAAATGAACAATCAGCACAACATTTAATTTTTTTTTTTCATGTATATTAATTGATTCCATTTTGTAGCAAATTTTGTGAACGGTTGAAACAATAAGACAGGATCATATTGAATAATAATGCAAAGGAGAAGATTCATTGGTGGTTATATTTGAAGAATGAATTATTGAGTACATAACTATATTTGTTTTGCATAACAGTCAATGCCTATGAGTTGCAGATTTGTTTGTGGTTGATATTCACAAGTTCCTTGTGAATGTTGTAGCCTTTTAAAGTTCAAAAATAGCACAAAATATCAAGATAATTCTTTTTTATTTCACATAATTCTCAAGTAACAGGTTTGTTTTTTTATTTTTTGTTCCTTCATGTTTATACCTCCACCATAGTACCGTTCAGAGCTTAATAACAAGATGAAGGTGTTGATTTACCGGTGCGATGATTAACCAACAACGGCGACAACAATTTCGTTCTTTTCTCCTGGACATCGCACGGGTAATTCACTAATATATATATATATATATATATATATATATATATATATATATATATATATATATATATATATATATATATCATAACACGATTATTTCATTTAAAATGACACAAAATTATGTCCTTTAAAATGATAAATATTTTTTTTCTTTTTTAAATGTTAAAAAAGTGTAAATTATAATATTTTTCAAGTCTTATAAAAAGAATAAATCAGAAACATATTTTTTAATGTTGTTAATAATATGATAACGTGTTATTATTAATTATTACCTAGCGATAAAGTGCAAAACAATCCTTGTTAAAATATTGCTAATACAAATAACTGCCGGAGATTATGCGTTCGAGAGAAAATGATTTAGAGTTGCTTGTGTCGGAGGATATGAGTTTGAGAAAGAAGGATTTTGATACGCTTGAAGTATTACACTAACATATATCAAGTTTTGAATGCTTAATAATGTTATCTCCAACTTAGAAAAATTCTTAGAGATAATACAAGCTATTGAGCTTCAGTCCATATAGACTCAAATAACCACATTTTCACCTATATATTGGGCTTGTATGTAAACCTACTATTAAACTATATTATTAATATATCCAATAACTTGAGATATTACAATAAAAGAAAACCTTAGAGATAATGCAAGCTATTGGGCTTCAATTCTTATATACCCAAATAATCATGTTCTAACTTATTGGGTTAGTATATGAACGTATTATTAAACTATTTTATTAATATATCCAATAATAATAACACTTTATTTTATAACTTAATGGTAGTTTTTATGTAAATTAATTTAAATGCTGCCAAAAATTTAATTATGCTACAGTGATGAGATTAGATTTAACATACAGATCTTTCTGGAACAAAATATTCGTTACCACGTTTATTATCATGTTTAGCACGATAGATAAAATACCTAAACAAAGGGGTAGCTAGTTTCCGCGTTTTAGCCAACCCACAGCGCCCATCGATCTTGTAATCCTAATCGCCGAACATATCAATAATTTCGACGGCACAACGCTTACGAGCTGGTGGTTTGAAATTGTATATTATTTTGGATCCCATGATAACTTAAAATAATGCTTGAAATCACATGGTTAGAAGAAATGAAAGGATTCCTACCATTATATTTAATTACTTTATGATTTCATGTTGATCTTTAGTTGAATGCAGTCACAATTTGCAGCTCAAAGGCGAATCTTGTACGCGTCAATGAAGTTATTAAAAAGTATATGAAGTTTACGTGGGAAAATAAAAATCTGAACATATCAAAAGAAGCAAATTGTCACGTTTTTATCTATACGTGATCTACGTTTATATCATTCATACGACGATAATAGCCACTCGCAGAGTTTAAATTTGAGCTCGGGCCAAAAAATTATATGTGTATTTATTTTTCTTAATTTTAGTTAATTCATATCATAATGTATTTAATTATATTAAATACATAACATATGAGCAAGCAGCACAAAGAAGAGTTATAATTTTATTAAATATTTTTTAATTTTACTAAAAATAATTTTTTTTTTATACAAGTGAAAATTAAACACATAACCTAATACAACTTACCCAAATCTTTCACCAAAAATATTTTAAATTTTACATAGGGCCAAATTACAAATTATAGCTCAGGCCAAATTACAATTTTAATCCGGGTTAAATTATAATTAATTACATAATTATATATAATAAGTACAATTTGTTAAAATTTGACCCGGGCCGAAGCCACACCCACAATACATATGGCTCCGCCACTGATAATAGGATTATAAAAACAAAATATAAAGTATAAATAACTCGTGAAATAAATGGGTTAGTTAGATAATGTTAAATACCTGAAATAATTTGCAATGAAAGAGTTCACGAGTCCACTATTTTGGTTATTTCATGAGTTTGTCTTCGTTTTTAAAATTTTCATTTGTTGGCATATAACGCAATGTGTCTTAGCCACGCGATTATAGATAATTTTGATATAAAATTGTTATATGTATAGTTTTGCTGGGACAAATAAGTAATGAGAACAAGCGGGTGTATAAATGTATTTATTTTGGACGAGGTTGTTATGCTTTTCAAAGAAAATATCTTTTTATTTTATAAAAAAATAAAATATCTTTTTTAACTTTCACACTTAAAATACTTATGTTGTAACATTATTTTTTAAAATGTTCTTCTTTCTTATCTGTGGGATGTTAGTTCCTTTGAAAGTGAATTTTCTATGTTATTCTTTTGTGATATTTTAATCGGTTTATTGTTTTGTGATTAGTCTGATTCGAGATGGATTCTGGGATTAAGGTTTTAAACCTCTCTCAAAAACGGTACTAGAGAGAATCAAATACACGTTCTTATCCCTACCGACTCAATTCCATGACGACAACTGAGCTGCCATCATTTATTTCAATATTATCTTTAAAACTACTTTAGGTTTGTACTTTCATATATTTAAAAATATATATACTTCCTAATGTATTATTTAAAATAAATGTTAAGAAGTTAATTTATGGGGACTTGACTTCCCGAACACATAAAAAAAATGATTTTTCAATGCTAAAAAGAGGAGGATATTTACAATACCAGGATATTAATAATAAAATTTACTGGATTATTTTTTATCAATTTTAATAAGTAATACATTAAGTCTGCTGCCTTAATTTAAGAATTTAAATTTTTATGTTAAATTTATTCTTTATATAATATCAAAGCTTCTGTAATCAAATATTATAAATTTTACTCTCACCTTATTTTATTAATAAACCATTAAATATAATGAAATTTCTTAAATAAATAGATAGGTAGCAAGTAAGTGTATTGTCCACTTTTAAAGTTCAATAAACTCTATATGAAAAAATATGTTAAAAAAATAATATAAAACTATTAATATAACATACAGCTAATAATAAGCTTTTGGATTAAAGTATTTCTTTACTTGAAAAAAAATTTCACAAAACAAATACAGTATTAACATATCCTTATAAGAATTAAATTTCTTTTCACGATTTTTTTTTTTTTGTTTACAAAAAAGAGAATATTTTAGAAAATAATATTATAATATATCACTACAGGAATTAAAGGGAAAAAAATTATTTTCATAAAATAGCCACCATTTGCTTGAAAATAAATTAATAACGAAGAGTGTAGACGACCTCGATGGTCCTATATAAATACACATCCCTAAAAGTAAAGAGTTATACTAAATATTCTTTCCTCAATGGCAGATTTAACCCCTCTTCTCAACCAACCAAACTCTTCTGACGCAGAAACACCACCGACAACAACGAATAAACACCTTCCTTCACTTGGCTCCACAGTAGAACTCTGCATAGGGGAATTCAATTGGACCCAATTCCTCCAAGCTGTTCTTGTTTCCTTTGCTTGGCTCTTTGATGCACAACAAACATTCGTAAGTGTGTTCACAGATGCACAACCACAATGGCACTGCACAGAACAGGGTGGTGATTCTTGCAACTCATCCACCACATTCTGTAACCTTCCAAAAGATTCATGGGCATGGAATGGACCCACACAAGCCTCAATCATATCAGAATGGGGCTTGGAGTGTGAGAATTCCATCATCACAGGCCTCCCAGCTTCATTGTTCTTCATGGGGTGCTTAGTTGGTGGTGTTGTTTTGGCTACATTGGCTGATTCATCACTTGGTCGTAAAAACATGCTCTTTTTCTCATGTCTCTTGATGTCCCTAGCTTCCTTGCTAGCAACCTTTTCTACAAACATTTGGATCTATTCATCACTTAAATTTCTATGTGGGTTTGGCCGTGCCACCATTGGAACCTCTGCTCTTGTCCTAGCTTCCGAGCTCGTCGGAAAACGGTGGCGTGGCCAGATTAGTGTCATCGGATTCTTCTGTTTCACTATAGGGTTCTTGTCACTCCCTGCTATGGCTTACACAAACAGGGGTTCTTCATGGAGGAATCTTTATTTGTGGACTTCAATTCCAACCATTTTGTATTGTGTATTAGTCAAGTTGTTAATTCAAGAGTCCCCAAGATGGCTTCTAGTGCAAGGAAGGAAAGAAGAAGCTGTGGCAACTCTGAAATGCATAACATCAATTACTCAAAGTAACCTCAATTTGGCTATTGATAACATGTCCCACAAGGCGGAAAATTGGAACGTGGATTTGTACTCTGCCCTTAAGATTTTGTTGCAAAAGAAATGGTCTTCAAGAAGGTTATTGGCTATTATGGCTATGGGTTTTGGGATTGGATTGGTTTATTATGGTATGCCACTAGGCCTTGGAATCTTGTCCTTTAACCTTTATTTAAGTGTCACATTTAATGCCTTATCTGAATTACCATCCTCTCTGCTTACCTTCGTTCTAATAGACAAGTTCAATAGGAGAAGTTCACTCTTGATATTCACTATCCTAAGTGGTGTTTTTAGTGTGCTTTCAGTCATGGAAGGGAATATGCAAATTGGGTTTGAGTTAATATCATTCTTCAGTGCTTGTACTTCGTTTAATATCTACTTAATTTACACAACAGAGTTGTTCCCAACTTGTGTGAGGAATTCGGGGTTGTCCATGGCGAGGCAAGCGGTGGTATTTGGTGGCACGTTCAGTCCATTGCTGGTGAGTGCCGGTAGAGGCAATAAGATCCTTTGTTACGGGGTTTTTGGGTTGGTGATAGGTTGTAGTGGATTGTTTGGAGTTTTCTTGCCAGAAACAAAGGGGGGAAAGCTATGTGATACAATGGATGAAGAAGAAAACAAAGAGAAAATAGCATGTGACATATTATTGGCCTAAATTAAATTCTACCCGATTAGGTATGGTTATGAAATTGATGGTCATGTATTTGTCAGTGTAACCCTGTGGAAAATAAAAATGAAATTGATATCTTTGGCAAAACCTTATGTATGTGGGGCTGTTCTACCGGCTTAATTCCAGCCTGTCATGTTCCTACAAAAATGAGATTTATTAAGTAAAAGTGAAATATTTAAACTATTAGTATTAATCTAACATAGGAGACTGGCTCATACTAGATTTATTAAGTGTCACAATTACGCTTTGATGCATATCTAGATTTGAATTTATTTATTTTTAATTTTCTTCGTAGACTTCAGCTCTAAAAATGAAAGGGAACCAACTTATATTACATGATATTTCTTTTAAATCTAAATATAATCTAAAATAAAAGTTTGATGAATTTAAAGTAGGCGATTGCCCCACCTTACCTCTCTCTAGCTACACCACTGAATAGGAGCATAGTAGAAGAGCCACAAGTTCAAGTTATAGCTTTCAACTTGTGAACAAAATATGGAGGAACAAGTGGCTAGATTGAATCTGAAATCAGAATGAAATTTGTACTGAATGATATTTTGGTATCAAATTTGAAATCGAAATATACCTCTTTCACCTATAAGATCTGATGTCTATTCAGGTATTCTTATCCATTTATCATCCCATGAGCAAGGATATATTGACAGAGACTAAATGTGCAGGAGGAATATTCTCAACTATGATTTTGTGGTTGTTTCTTTGTTCTTCTCTATATTTAATTTCAAAGAAAAGTATAGGACAGAACTGCTACCCTGCGTTGTATATGTTAATTTTAACTAATGTTACACGGAACCTAACAAATTTGAAAGGGTGGTCTTTGAAAAAGTTAGGAGAGTTGGGACTAATCATTCGTCTAAGAGCTAATATCAATCACAATTAGTTGTAGCACAAATTCAACGGAATTCTGACTTTCAAATATTTTATATACAAAGAGCTATTTTCTTAGCTATCAATATAAACATATTGTTGGGTATTAATCATACTTCACAATTAGATGACAACTCTTGTTGGCGGGATGCAGAGAAAGCCAACGGGAGTTTCACTCCCCAATGAGTGGGCGGGGCTCCAGGAGCCTCTCGCTTATTTTATTTTTTTTGTTTTCTTAGTAGTTTGAGTTTGAACCCATAAATAGCTACTGTTACTTAGAGTTTATAATCCTATTTATATTCTCCTTGTAAACCGAGTGACTTGTGACGAATGCGGTGAGAAGAATATAATACATGCATATTAGACAGCCTATATTGGGTGAATCAAAATAAATTGTTGTCTCCTCTTATATTCCATTTCTCTCTTTTAGAAAGATTAATATTAAATTAACTTTTTCTTTTCCATATCCGAGTTAATAAGAAAAGACTAACAAATGAAAAAAATACTAATTTAAAGTTAACAACTTGGAAAAAGGAAAAGAATATAATCAGCTCACTAAACATTAATTGCTAATTATTCCACTCAACCTCCCTTTCAATGATGGCATTAACTAACTTCTGATTATGATTTAATTTGGACTTGATGTCTTCATGATTAGTTCACATTTCTTGAATCAGCCCACTAAGAGCTTTTTTAAACTTCTTGGCCCTTGACCCTCTGATTGGCCCATTTGGTAATTGTACTGGATCATTGGTTGTTGTCTCCTTGTTCATATCATTCCCTCCCTCTTCAGAAGGATTTGTCCTCAAATCTGCACCTACATCATAAGGAGATAAATCAAAAACATTAAAGGTTGCACTAACATTGTACTCACCTGGAAGGTCAAGCTTGTAGGCATTATCATTTATCCTCTCAATCACTTGAAATGGTCCATCACCCCTTGGAAGCAGTTTGGAACGTCTTTGGGCTGGAAATCTTTCCTTTCTCATATGTAACCAAACCCAATCTTCTTATTCAAAAGCTAATTTCTTGCGCCCTTTATTGGCTTGGTTGGCATATTGTTTAGTTTTCCTCTCTATGTGTTGCCAAGCTTTTTCATGAATTGGCTTAACGAGTTCAACCTTCTTCTTTCCGTCTAAGTTAACATGTTCACTTACTGGTAAAAGAGTTAAATCCAAAGGAGATAATGGATTAACCCATACACAATTTCAAGTGGTGAAAACTTAGATTCTGAATAGACTGTCCTATTATATGCAGATAAGGTCCTATTAACTACCTCTATTTGCCCATCTGTTTGTGGGTGACAAGTAGTAGAAAACAAAAGTTTTGTTCTTAGTTTATCCCACAAAGTTTTCCAAAAATAACTGAAGAACTTTGAATCTCGATAAGAAACAATACTTTTGAGAATACCATGCAATCTTACAATTTCTTTGAAAAACAAGTCTGAGATATGTGATGCATTATTGGATTTATGACATGGAATGAGATGTGCCATTTTTGAAAATCTATCAACAACCACAAACACTGAATCCTTACCCCTTTTTGACCTAGGCAATCCTAAAACAAAATCCATGGATATATCTACCCAAGGTTCATTAGGTATAGGTATACAACCCATAAGCCTTAACTTTAGATTTAGCTTGTTTATCAGTAATGAATCCCTCACAGACTCTCTCCACATCACGTTTCATATGAGGCCAAAAGAAATGTTCGTGCAAAACATCTAAGGTTTTAGACACTCCAAAATGCCCCATCAAACCTCCCCCGTGAGCTTCTTTAACAAGCAACTCACGCAATGAAATTTTAGGCACACAAAATTGTTTCTCCCTAAACAAATATCTCTCATGTCTAAAGAACTTTCCAAATGAATTTTTCTCACATGCTTTGAATACATTACCAAAGTCAAGATCATCAGCATACAAGTCCTTAATGTACTCAAATCCCCAAGCAATCTTGCAGTTAAAGTGAAAAGTAGAGCATACCTTTGAGATAATACATCAGCCACAACAGTTTCGTTACCCTTCTTGTACTTAATCACATAAGGAAATGTTTCAATAAATTCCATCCATTTGCCATGTCTCTTGTTTAGCTTGTGTTGGCCCCTCAAATGCTTTAAGGATTCATGATTTGTGTGAATCACAAACTCCTTTGGCCAAAGATAGTATTGCCATGTTTCCAAAGCCCTGACCAGTGCGTAGAACTCCTTGTCATATGTAGGGTAATGTAAAGCAGCTCCACTTAGCTTTTCACTAAAGAAGGAAATGAGACGTCCTTCTTGCATTAGAACAGCTCCGATACTTATTCCTCGCCTTCTCATGATAGCTTTCATTTCCTCCCATGTTTCAATGGGTCTTTCACCATTTCTCCTCCTGTTTGACACAAATTGATTCCACCAAACAATAGCATAATCAGAAAATTCTATGGCAGCCAATTTTACCTTTTCAATTCCGAGTAGTTATGACAATCAATCACCAACTCCATCTTTCTTTCACACTCAAGTAAGCTTCTGGATCATTTCTGCCTTGGAAGGATAGAATCTTCATCTTGATACTTCCTAGGTTATTATCAACCCTTTCTTCATTACGCATTCTCCTTCCTTCATTTCGACGCTCATTCTGCCTCATATCAACCGTCGAATTTGTTTCATCTTCATTTTCATGTTCTGAAGTTCTAGGTTGTTGCTCCTTTTGTTCAACTCTTTCTATTCTATCTTGCATTTTATCGAAACTGAAGTTCAGTCTTTCAAATCTCTATGCCATGGTTTCAATGCAAAATTTGAAATCTTTAGGAATTTGAGCATCACCTTCTTGAGACATTTTTTTAATCTGCAAAAAAACAAAAGTTGGAATATCCTCACAAACACACCTCGTGTTTCTCTCCCAATTAATAGCTCTCACACTCGTGTTTCAAAATTAGGCTTTTACTCTCTTATAAGCTCACACACACTTGCCTTTTTCCCCTCTTTTGAATTCCCTCTTTTAATTCTTAGCTGAATTCAATTGAAGTTTTCTTGAAGAAATCCAAACAGATCACAAGATGTAATACGAAGAGACAAGAAGAACACGAGAATATATTTTTTTATGTCAAGAATTTGGGATAAAGAGAGGTTGGAATGACAATAAATTTAAGCACTAATAACTATAATTAAGTAAGAAGAGAAGTACACAATGGAATAGAAAAGAACAAAAGTGAAAAGAATTCGAAGTTACAAGTTTTACACCTCAAGGATTTCGGATAAGATTTTTTTTCTTCCTTTTTTTTTGCTTCTGGAGATACTAATATTCCTTTTTTCCTTTTTTATTTTTTTTTAATAGTACCAATGGGAGTAGTTGACACAAGAAGGAGAATAAAATAGAAATGAAAAAGGTTAACAATAAAATAAGGATAGATCAAACCTGATTTAGAAGACTAGCTTTGATACCAAATGATATGAACCTCACCAAGAATAGTGAGACCCAAGACCAATTTAGCTAGGATCGTTTCTACAATCAGGAATTTAAAACAAGAAATAAAGATCCTTGACCCGTTATCTATGGAAGATAAGAACCAAAGGTATAAGAAGGGTAAAGACGCCACACTCAAGAAAGAAGAAAGTGAGTGATAAGTCTGTTTTGAATGCCACAAGAATAAGCTTTTTGATAAGTTCAGAGCTCTAGATATGAACCAAAGAGAAGAAACCTCTCTATTATATTATAACTTCAAAATCTAATTACAAGAGTCGTATCCTCCCTTATTTATACTTGGAACATCCCTCCAATAATAGGAAAAGACTAACAAATGAAAAACATTAATTTAAAGTTGACAACTTGGAAAAAGGAAAAGACTCTAATCAACCCCACTAAGCATTAATAACATTGAAAATGCTATCAACCCCATAAAGCATTAATGACATTGAAAATTGCTAATTATTCCACTCAACCTCCCTTGCATTGATAGCTTTAACTAAATTCTGATTATGAATAAATTTGAACTTTATGTCTTCATGATTAGCCCACATTTGCTAGATCAACCCACTAAGAGCTTCATTAAACTTCTTGACCCTTGACCTTGTGATTGGCCCATTTGGTAATTGTAATGGATCATTGGGTGTTGTCTCCTTGTTCATATCACCTCTCCACCTTTATGGCCATGTTCACCATGTCATCTAACTCCACATAATGTTGTAATTCTACCACATTTGCAATGTCCCGATTTAAGCCAAGCAAAAATCTAACCATAATAGCTTAACGATCTTCATCTACATTGGCTCGAATCATGGTTGTCTCAATCTCCTTGAAATAGTCTTCAACACTTTTAGAACCTTGTGTGAGGCTTTGTAATTTATGAAACAAGTCCCTATGGCAGTGACTTGGAATAAATCGCTTCCTCATGACAGCTTTCATTTTCTCCCATGTTTCAAAGGGTCTTTCACCATATCTTCTCCTATTTGACACAAATTGATCCCACCAAACAATAGCATATTCAGAAAATTCTGGCAGCCAATTTTACCTTTTTCAATTCTGAGTAGTTATGACAATCAAACACCAACTCCATCTTTCTTTCCCACTCCAAGTAAGCTTCTGGATCATTTTTGCCTTGGCAGGATGGAATCTTCATCTTGATACTTCCTAGGTTATTATCAACCCTTTCTTCATACGCACTCTTCTTCCTTCATTTCGACGCTCATTCTGCCTCATATCAATAAAGTGATGATAAGTCCTATAAGGAGCAGTTGAACCGAGTTGATATAATTGGACCTGACAGCAACTCATCAGCAGAAAGTGAAGATAATTCAAGGTTGATCACAACTCGGATTAAATTCGTATGATTTAGATCCCAGCAATTTAAAGATTCGATTTTCCCGAATATGGGACAAATACATTATCCCTTAGAACTAATATAATAAACCGGGACACTTCTCAAAGGGAATCTGGATAATTTTTAATGAAACCCGGATCTGTATAAAAACCAATAGAAGTTCGGGTAATTTCTTCAAACTTATATACACCCTAGCAGCCCGGACATCCAGACTGCCTGGCTGAGAGTCAACTATTATGGACACATATATGAGGCCCATTCGTCATATGGCCCAATAAGGGGCAATCCAAATAAAATATAGTATAATTAGAGGAGGATATTCATCAAAGATATAAATCCTAGTACGATAGCATCAGACTTGGGCTTGGGCTTCTAGAGGAGGCACAAAAGGTTCAGAATCCCAATACCCATAGGTGAACTCTATAAATAAGAGGTAAAGCCTACAGGTATGACTATTATCTCTCTTTACTGTTATGTTATCACTATACACAAACACCACCCCTTTAGCAAAATCTGTCTATTATTCCTTTGAGTACAGTAATCTGCTAAACTCAAGGGTATCTAACTCATAGATACCTTAGAGAGAACCTAGATCCAATAGAAATTTAATGGCCTATTGGACTAAACATCTATGTCTTCAGGACAGAACACCAGTGCATTAGGATAATACTACCAGCCAGTCAGCCATATTCTATGCCATAAGTTTGAACATTGTACCACCCTTCAAGTGGTGCATGGAGAGATAAGTAGCTTGTATTGAAAAGATCCGGTAAAGAATTCATTCATGCCTTAAGGTGTAAATTATTTTATTTGTCATATATTTTAACGTTTAGATATTAAGAGCATGATTAAGGATATCCAGAGTTCATAAATTTCACAGTCATATATATAACACCTCGCAATTATAAATTAAATATTAAAATATTAAATGAGTAATTAAGTGAAGGATTAGTGAAAATTCTAGAGATTAGGCCAAAATACAAAGAAAGGGCAAAACGGTAATTAGCCAACACGCAAACCTAGGCTGATGAAAATTGAGTTGAAGACCTCAAATGACAAAAATAATGTCGGAAACGGACTCAGGATGAAAAATCGAGTGGATAGGCAAATTTGAGAAAAATTGACGAATAGTGATTTTTCCGGTGTAAAATACTGCGGTATAATTGTACTGTTAAGTGTGAAAATTTTATCAATATTTTTAGGAAACAAAAATATGTCATGAACCAGAAAAATACGTAGATTATGGATTTGTAGTTAAAATTGATGATTGAATTAAAGTTAAATCGCGTGTGGGACCCGCCCCACTCAAATCCACTTAAGTTATCTTTATTTCCCTCACACTCACGGTTCATTCTCTCTCTTTCCCCTTCTTCTTCACGTGTGTGTGCAGCCCCTCCCACCATTAAAGCACCTTCAAGTTCCTCCATTCACAACTCATCCATTTATCCACCAAAACCCTTGAAATTTGTGTTGAAATTCATTGGAAAACCCATTCTAAAGCCATTGGTGATACTCCCAAGCCTTGAAATCGCCTCTTTATGGAGTATTTGGCCTAGGGCAGAATCGAAATTTTGGAGAAAAGTGGTCTTCATGGAGTCATTTGGTCTCTCATTGCTTGGATAAGCCTTGGTTGTGAGTATGTTTCCACCCCATTTCCATGGTTTGATTGTAGTTTATAATTATGAACCCTAAACCTTGCATTGTTGATGTGTGATATTAGAGAGCTCAATTGGGAGAAGTTTGTACAAGAAAGTGTCTTGGAATAATGTGTATTAGCTATAAATGCAATGAAAATTTTAGGTGAAAAATATAGATTTTTTAACTTAGAATATTTTGAGGTGTCATGACTTGGATTTTGGAAAATGTGTTAAGATGTTATTGGTGACTTGTTGGATGATGATATGTGGATATAGTGAGATTGTATGAGGTGTGGAATGATTAAAATTGAGTGAGAATTCCTTGGAGGATTCAAGTTGGCAATTCGGCCATATAGAGAGTTTTAGGAAATTGATGTTGTTTGTATTGATTTGATGATGTTTCAAGTGTTGAATGGTATTTAAATGGGTTGTGTGGTGGTTGGAAAGTGGTAGAATCAATGAAAAATAATAAGTGGTATTTAGGGTCATAAAGGAACCTAGAGTGAATTATTAAGCAAAACGATGCTTAAAAGATGTAAAACGAAAAAACGGCACTTGAATTAGCCTCTTGGCAACCTAAGGATGTGTGATAAAATGAGAAAGAAAATTTAGAAAAATAAATTTGGATTTATGCCTTGTTTGGCCGAACCACCTAGTGTAGGTGTAGGATTTGACGTTTTTCGCGTTTTGATGGAATTGCCATGTGTTGACGCTTCGTCCATGGATATTGTAGGTTGCCGTACGTCGATTTGAACCCCGAACCGTGAGTCAGTGGATTGCCCTTGGTCCTGGACCAAGTGGATTGAGGTAAGTGGTTGGATCAATGCATGTATAATTGTAAATTGGCATGTGTTGTATGAGTTTTTGAGTAATTGGGAATGTCCTCTGTGTATGCATTCTGTTGAATAACGAGTTTGGAAAATAAGCTGCTGTGGAGCTAAGTGAAGGAACATTTTGAGGTAATCTCTTGGTACTGGGGCTTGTTCCCCTTGTGTGTTCCACCATGCCAGTTGATGGTATTGGTAGGAAATGTATATGAGTACTGTAGAAGAGCATGAGCATGCATGTAGTATTTATGAGGGTACTTATGTACCGAGTCTCTGGCCAGTAAACAGTGTAGCCTTCGGGCAGTGCAGACTTCCACTGGATAGGTCTCCGAGAGGGAGTTCCAGTTGACCTAGGGTCGTGGTGTGTCATCCGGGTAGGAGCACACTAGGAAGTCTCGAGTGTATATGGATGGAAGGGGTACCTTGGTTGTGGTTCTTGGAGCACGCCTTGAATGAGACTCGTAGGCTTATATGCCGAGGACATTGCGTGGTATTCGTAGCTACCATTCTAGCTTCGTCGTATTTATATACCGATATTCCTCAGTTTCTCTAAATCCCTTGTTTTATCCCGTTTTGAAAGTGGTTGTTTTATATTATTTATATGCATCGAAGTGAGCCATTGGGCGGAGTTTACTCCAGAACCTCTGGGTTACTGAGATATATCTGTATATCTCACCCCGTCTTGGGGGCTTTATTTCAAGAGGTAGCAGTGGCATTAGAGCGGCAGGCAAGAAGCCCGAAGGGTGATTAGTTGGAGCACTTTCATTATTTTGCATTTTGATGGCCATGTGGCCTAGGCTAGACTTAGGGCATGAACATTGTAACACCCCGTGTATACCCGGAATATTAACATTACATCGTATTAAGCGGTGCTTAATTAAAAATTGCGGAATATTCTTTTTCTTTTCAATTATGACGTCATTATCAATTACCAACTTGATTACTTAATCAATTTCATAAAATAACGCCTGTATGTAAATTGCAATACGACATCTACTGAAAAACCGCAATATATAGATAAAGTGTGTATCTAAATCACGGCATTACATCAAGTAATCCGGACAAATATCCTGATACATTATTACAACTCCAAAAGACTCAAGACATAATCAAGACATAAAAATACTATGTGTCATGGACAATCCCCATGCTCACCAAATAAACATAGTAAACAACAAGTCTCAACATAAAACTTCAAAACATAAACTGAAGCTATAAGCATAAAAGCAGCATGCAAATCCAGCATCCAATCAATGCAGCATAATATAACAGCAATCTAACTCAGCTCCGGCCTCCTGCCGCCTGAGGTCTCAACATTACCTGACCCTGAAATAAGCATTCCCCAAACGTGGGGTGAGATCTCTAAACTAGAAATCTCAGTAAGACAAGGGGTCCTCAAGGATCTTCCACCCCAAGCTCACTTACATGTGCAATATAAGTTCAAAAGCATTTATATCATTATCAGTTCCAAAAACTATGTAGTGCAACAGATATCTATGGCATGTGTCTAATCACTATCTACTGGCCAGAGAAATGTAGGAATACGTCTATTCCCTACATGTAGTACAAGGAATACCGCTTGCACCTCACCCACAGCCTCACCCTCTTGTATGTTCTACATACTCAGGCTTACCGTATAGGTGGAACACCTCCATGCATATCAACAAGGCACTAACATAAAATAGCTCAACAACATTTCCAAAACATCAAAAGCATATAACACAGCATGCATATACCATATCCCCATGGGACATGGTGGAACCACAACATGGCTAAACCGAGGACACGAAAGCTTACCTCTAAGCTAGCTATCCAATGCCACAAGCTCAAAGTCCAATCACAGCAGATCACAATCTGATATGGACCGAACATAAATCAATAACATGTACCATATGCATACAAATTAAAGACAACACATTTTCATTACGTTTTCAAGTCTTAAAGCTTCTAACAAAGCCACAAGCCCTAAATCCCATGATTCTGGCTTAATCCATTAAATACAGAAGTTCAACGTCATCAATCTAGGGTCTACAAACCCCCCCAATAGCCTACTGTACGCACAGTACAGCTACTGTTCTGCGAAATCCCAGAATATCCGGATATCTCACTGTACATATTCGGATATGCAATATCCGGATATACAGATTCACATATCCGGATATCCAATATCCGGATATCCCAAAACCATGTATCCGGATATCCAATATCCGGATATCAGTTAGACAAATATCCGGATATCTCACGACAGAATGCAGTTTCTGCATTTTCGTGAAGATATCCCTTAAAGGTTCCCTTTTTACCGATTTTAAACACCTAATCATGCATTTCTAGATGTGTTAAGCCTCACCCAACAACAAGTTATCATCTTTTAACCTTAACATGCATCAAGCTACCATTTTTAAGCCTTAAAACTCAAGATCAAAGGTTGGTATACATACCAAAGGCCAAAACAGAGGTTCAACTGCTCAAGAAGCTCCCAAAACAACTTCAACAGCTACTGGAAATATGGTGTACGAAAATGGTAAGAAAGGTTGACCCTTTAGCACCAAAGATCAACACTTGGACCACCAAAAACCCAAGACAAGACTTCTTTCAACCCAACCACCAAGGTCAGCCCCCAAACAAACAAGAACAGTGGCTGATCACTCAGAAAAATGGTGTCTTCGAACCTCTCAAGGCTCACTCAAACAAGAACAAGTGTTTAGGAAGAAGGTTTTAAGAAGAAACAAGCATAAAATGATCACAAAGTCTCAAAATGGAGTAGATGGCAATGGAACAGTATAGGAGGTCAGTCACCAAAGAGAAACTCACGCTGGTTTTCTGTTATCTAGGGTTGTGAGCCCTTAAATGAGTATTTATAGCCCAAACACACTTAAACGCACAGTATTAACTTTAATTACTACGCTTAGCATTCTAATCCCAGACTTTGGATTCTGAAACTACATAATTTTCTAAGATTTATCATATTTTTCTTATATTTTTCTGAGCACCTTTCCGGTACGCGCTTTTCAAAGCCAGTACCGGTTTCTAGCACCAGTTCTCATTATTTGGACTTGAAACTCGTTTTACAAGTCCTACATGTTATTCTAGTAATTATCATGCACTTACTTTATTTTTCCAGGATACTTTTTCGGTACACATTTATACCGACTAGCAGAACCGGTATCTGCACTTTTCTTCCGAAAAGCGACTTTCAGCATTCTTAATCACTCATTATGATTATTAAGCCTCATAAATAATTATTAAGGTCAATTATGGAATCATTTCTTATTTTTGCATAATTAATTAATTAAATACCTTAATTAACGGTGCGGTTTCTTACAAACATCTCATATGTATGTAGGATGAGTTTCATAATCATATTTGTTCATGTCGTTTTGCCTAAGTCTAGTAGTTTATGTCATTTAAGCTTATGTTTCAATTTGTAAATTAAAGTTGTAATATTTGTAAGTTGTAATATTTGTAAGAGATGTTGTAAGTATACATAGATATTGATGTAAGATGATGGAAGGGCTTTAGGCCCATTTTAGGATTATGATTATATGCTTATGTTGAGAAATTGCATGTAAATGGACCATAGAGATTGAAATAAGTTAAGGAATTATAAAGTGAGCTATATAGTATGGATTGTGTAATAAATATAAACTGAGTTGGGTTGTAAGTGCCCCAAGACATTGTTGGTCCTTGTGTGTGCCACCCATTGGATTATTAGGTACATTTGAGGTACTAGAGATCATTTGCAAATTTGGGGATTTTAAGAAAAACAAAAGAAACTCTGGCGAATTTTCTGTAGAATTGGCAGATTTTAGACGAACTTCGGGAGAGCATATCTCCCTCCACAGAGGTCCGATAGAGACGTGCCATACGCCATTTTAAATCTTGAGATGTCCCCTAAATTGTGTCAAAATATGAGAATATTATGGATTTCACGCAGCCCTGTAGAAGCCAGTGAAAACTGACTGTCCAGAACCCTCTTATGCAGGGGCTGTTTCTGGAAGTTTTTGGGAAATTAATTCCTGCTTCGTTTCTCAGTCAAATTAAGCGTATGATATATATCAAATAGAAGGTTGAGGTGTATAGTTTGTAGCATAAAAATTTGAGAGCAATTGAATGAGTGTCTTCTCTGCAGTAATTCGTGGCGTGAGTGTGGTTTTGAGCTGTTTTGGGGTTGGTTGACAGTTTTGCTTATCCAACTTCAAACGGCGATAACCGGAGCTCGATTAAAGCGTGCGATAGCTTTTTAGGAAGGTAATTAAGAAAGAAAAAAAGATAACTAGAGAGAAAGGTCTGGTTTGGTACGGTTTATTCGCAGAAAGATAATTAGTGAACCATGTTCGAATAGGTAAAAGCGTAAAATTGAGAAATTGGCTAAGTGGGTTTATGGGGATCCCTTAGTGACTTATAATAAGTAAAGTAAGATATAAAAAAAGTTAAAATAATTATTCCACAAGAGTGTACAATTATGGTCACAAGTTTTAATTGTTACGCTTTTTATTGTTTAAATGCTCGCGTAATAATCGGAAAAAGTTTATTCGCATTTTTATAAATGAATTGTTGTGATTGTAACTGCGCTTAATATCATAATTAATGTTAACAATACCGGTGTACAACGGGCTGTTACATTTTATGGTATCAGAGCAGTTTACTAGGGAACTCTTATTATGTATGACTGTATGTTGTGTTGCATAGTTGTCTGCAGACTTTTAATGATTATTGTATATGTGATTTCTTAGTATGGGTCTGATCAGCTCATTCCTTTGTGTCACATGTACAGTTATCATGAGGAGACTTTGGGGCAACCGTGTGGCACGTTATGCAGATCCGCCACCGCCTGATCCTGTTGCTGCTGTGTTAAATGCTTTGCAAACAGAAATGGTTGCAAATAGAACAATGACTGAAAACCTGATGAAAGCAAATCAGGATCTGATGTAAAACTTTATGACTGAGATGAGGGTTGAGAGAGCTGCTCATAGGATGGTTGATTCTCCTCCTCACACGGCTACGATGACCCCTACACCTACGCCTTCTCTTACTCCCCAGCAGGGGGAGAGTGGAGCTAGTCATCACACTGGTGAGGCTAGTCAACCTACTATTTCTGTTCAGCCATCTATTATTGCTGAACTGTATGATAAGGGTGGTGTTGAGGAGAGGAGACTTATTTCTTTTCGTAAACACAAGCCTCCTACTTTTCTGGGGTCTAAAGACCCGAAAGTGGTCACTACTTGGTTGCAGGGTATGGATAAAATTTTCCAAGTTATAAGATGTCGTGACCCTCAGAAGTTTTGGTACTCTGTTTATATGCTGGAGGGGGATGCCCATGAGTGGTGGTGCAACATTTCTAGGCCTTTTGTAATACAGGGGCAAGAGCTTACTTGGGCCTTATTTGAGAATTTGTTTCATGAACAATACTTTCCTAGAGATGCTAGGAAAGCCAAGCAGGGTGAATTTGATTGTCTGGTCCAAGACTCTTTATCTATTGATGAATATGCTGTAAAGTTTAATGAACTAGTCAAGTTTGCTAATTATGGTGGGACTCTGCCTACCCCGGAATTCTTATCTGCTAAGTTTCAAAGAAGACTTAATGAGAAGATTGCAAAGCGTATGTCTAATACAGCCGTGAGGAATTTTGCTGATCTGATTACCCACTGTAAACGGGTAGAGACTGTTTATAGTAGATATCTGAAATCTTCTACTTTTGGTGATACTGAGGTCAAGAGGACTAGTGGTACTGATGTTAAATTGAAAAATAATAAAGGCTTACGGGTGAAGCAATCTGGTGATGAGTTTAAGAGAAATGGTAATGTTGATAGAAATGAATTCACATTCCCTGAATGTGACACTTGTGGGAAACACCATGGGGGTACTTGTTGGTTTACTACAAAGACGTGTTACAAATGTGACAAATTAGGCCACTTTGCTAATGTGTGTCCAACCAGGATAGATCAGGTTGCAAGTGTACAAGCAATTGATGGGACTCAAGCAGGAGATCAGACTTATATATATGAGCCACATACTGGGGAGGAAAACCTCAGGATAGCTAAAGGTATGAATTTTTAGAAATGTTTTCTAAAGAATACTCATCTAGTGTGATGAAAATTGATAGGTAATTACATTAAGTGTAGATACATGCATAAGAGTAAAATGAAATTGAGTGTGAGAATGATATGACTTGTGAAAGGACTAGGTACCATTGAATGATGAAATTGTATTATCAGTGCAAGGACTGATGCACAATAAAGTTGTGTATTGTATTATCAGTGCAAGGACTGATGTACAATAAAGTGGTGTATTGTATTATCAGTGCAAGGACTGATGTACAATAAAGTTGTGTATTGTATGATCAGTGCAAGGACTGATATACAGAAAATTGTGAATTGTATCATCAGTGCAAGGACTGATGTATAAAAAATTGTGTATTGTATGATCAGTGAAAGGACTGATATACAAAAAATTGTGAATTGTATCATCAGTGCAAGGACTGATGTACAATAAATTGTGTATTGTATGATCAGTGCAAGGTCTGATATATAGAAAATTGTGAATGGTATCATCAGTGCAAAGACTGATGTACAATAAATTGTGTATTGTATGATCAGTGCAAGGACTGATATACAAAAAATTGTGAATTGTATCATCAGTGCAAGAACTGATGTACAATAAATAGTGTATTGTATGATCAATGCAAGGACTGATATACAGAAAATTGTGAATTGTATCATTAGTGCAAGGACTGATGTACAATAAAATTATAAGTTGTGTTAATGATGCACTTAGTTCTATACGATTTGAACGGTAACATCACAGAAGAAACTATTAAGAGTTAAGGAATGTGTACGAGATTGTGAAGAGAATATGAATTATTATAATACTGACTATGTTATAAACCAGGTCTGAGGATTAACCAAGAGGAAAGTAAACTATCAGTGGGGAGAACCAAACGAGGAAGTATAATGAATTTACTTATATGTAATATGTGTATATTATACCACTACTACTATTATTATTGTGGGTAGCCCCATGTGAACATACCAAAGATATTTTGCCGTTATATACGAACGTGATACGGACACCAAATAGAATGGGTCCATGTGTGATCTGGAGTGTACTGGGTACACGTTTGCTGTCTTATACAGATAAGTTATAGAAATATAAATTCTCTGTGCACTGGGTGGGTGCATGTTATACGACTTGATAGTGTGGATATCTCTGTGTGCCCTATGTGCCCGGAGTGTGTAGCTATCTCCGTGCGGATTATGTTCCCGGAGACTACTATTATTTTATATGAGTAATATGAGACGAGGAAGTATCCCACATTGATGGGACTGCTAGTATAGTTGAGGTGTTTGATGTAAGTGCACAAATAAGAGACATTTGGGGATGCTCCTAGTACGGGGGCAGCTGGTGGTAGATTACCTATTACTGCGTGAATCATAAGGGCAGATTCTTTGATCGGTGGGTCATTTACATCTGGAGCCCTTAGGACAGCAAGAGCTCGAGGGGTTTGACCTGGGGATATTTTACCCACTGTATTAGGAGGATTGTGTCGTGTGAAGAATGCAAGATATGATATCAGATAAGTCTTAGTGGACAGTAATATACCAGAAGGGATATAATATGTGAGGCGTCATGAGAAGGTATTTGATGTATGGTTCTGAGCATTAGGGGGTCTGTATATGTGTGTACCAAGTGTGATGATATGGATACTGGATTTCACGGAAATTGTGAAGTGATTGAGGGGTCCGTACCCTATGAGAAAGGATGACACATTGTTAATACGGATAATTGAGTAAATGTTTTGCTAGGAGGACTAATGATGAGAAAACGTGCAGTTAAGATGGTGGCCTGATGGCCTTTCTAAGAGGTTAGTTGTGAAGAATTAAGTGGAGATGTCTAATAAGGATCAGTAACTTAAATTGTGGTGATTAAAGAAAGGTTGATAACTCGATGGAGTGCTTTGGAGTACGGTAGTGATACATGCTAAGTGTGAGAGATAGGTCCTTTGAGATACAAATTATTGATAAAATTTTGAAAATTGTTAAGAATGAAAGTAGTTTCATGTGGTAGAAGTTGGTGAATCTGTGAGGGTATAGCATTTTAAAGTTGGACATCCATGATCAGAATGTCGATAATGAGGAAATGGTGGTATAAATGAATGAAAATTATGTTGAATCTATAATATTGTTACAGGATGATGAGTAAAAATGGTTACTTGGTGAAAACCTTAGGCATAAGACCTTTGATACAAAAGGCATTGATGGATGCTGAGTTTAGGCTCTGAGAGGGCTAAATTGATAGAGTTTAAACGGTTAAGTGATAAATAGATTAACAGGGAGTATGAGCTGTTGTGAGGAGGGTTAGCTTCGAGTCCCAAAGAGAAAGACATAGTGGTGATTATCTAATAAGATATGGAGACACGGGACAAAGTAAAGTAAAGTATGTAAAAATGGAATGTAATGTGAGTTGAGATTATTTGGGTGCTGTAGCATGCAACTGAAACCAAGAGGTATGAGCTTGTGTGAAAGCTAAGGAAGCAACGAAATGGTAAGATTAGTAACATCAATGGAAAAGACTGGGATAATGGAGATATTGGGGTATTGTTGAAACAATAAGGACAACGAAAAGAGTTAACTATTAAAGAAAGTGTGAGTTGAAAAGATTCCAGGAATATTCAGTAAGTATGCATGAGAACGGATAGAGTCTATTATGGAAACGGTTAGAGGCTTTTGAGAACGACATTGGGTCAGAAAGATAGATAGAGATGAGAATGAGGTGAAGTGATACAGACAAATTGTAACATGGTTACACTATTACCTAAAAATTAGCAAAAGTGCAACCGTGAACCAGGAAAAGTTTAAAGTATTGTGAACTAAAAAGTCAGAGCACCAGACTAGACAAGTATTGTGAAGGATTAGAGAACGACAGATACTACAAAAATGAGGTTATGCGTGTGATAAAAGTAAAGTGGTAAAGATACACACCTGAGGAGGCTACATGGGAACGGGAGGATGAGATTCTCTGGCTGTATCCTGAGTTAGCGGACAAGTACGATTTTAATTTTGCGGAAAAAATTCTAAAAGGTGGGGTGATTATAATACCTCGCAATTATAAATTAAATATTAAAATATTAAATGAGTAATTAAGTGAAGTATTAGTGAAAATCCTAAAGATTAGGCCAAAATACAAAGAAAGGGCAAAATGGTAGTTAGCCAACGCGCAACCCTAGGCTGATGAAAATTGAGTTGAAGATCTCAAATGACAAAAATAATGTCAAAAAACGGACTCAGGACGAAAAATCGAGTGGTGTTCATGGAGAAAAGTGGAGTATTTGGCCTAGGGCAGATTCGAAATTTTGGAGAAAAGTGGTGTTCATGGAGTCATTTGGTCTCTCATTGCTTGGATAAGCCTTGGAGGAGTATCAAGTCTTGGTTGTGAGTATGTTTCCACCCCATTTCTATGGTTTGATTGTAGTTTATAATTATGAACCCTAAACCTTGCATTGTTGATGTGTGATGTTAGAGAGCTCAATTGGGAAAAGTTTGTACATGAAAGTGTCTTGGAATAATGTGTATTAGCTATAAATGCAATGAAAATTTTAGGTGAAAAATATGGATTTTTTAACTTAGAATATTTTGAGGTGTCAATACTTGGATTTTGGAAAATGTGTTAAGATGTTATTGGTGAGTTGTTGGATGATGATATGTGAATATAGTGAGATTGTATGAGGTGTGGAATGATTAAAATTGAGTGAGAATTCCTTGGAGGTTCCAAGTTGGCAATTCGACCATATAGAGAGTTTTAGGAAATTGATGTTGTTTGTATTGATTTGATGATGTTTCAAGTGTTGAATGATATTTAAATAGGTTGTGTAGTGGTTGGAAAGTGGTAGAATCAATGAAAAATAATAAGTGGTATTTAGGGTCATAAAGGAACCTAGAGTGAATTATTAAGCAAAACGATGCTTAAAAGATGTAAAACGGAAAAACGGCACTTGAATTAGCCTCTTGGCAACCTAAGGATGTGTAATAAAATGAGAAAGAAAATTTAGAAAATAAATTTGGATTTATGCCTTGTTTGGCCGAACCACCTAGTGTAGGTGTAGGATTTTGACGTTTTTCGCGTTTTGATGGAATTGCCATGTGCTGACGCTTCGTCCATGGATATTGTAGGTTGTCGTACGTCGATTTGAACCCCGAACCGTGAGTCGGTGGATTGCCCTTGGTCCTGGGCCAAGTGGATTGAGGTAAGTGGTTGGATCAATGCATGTATAATTGTAAATTGGCATGTGTTGTATGAGTTTTTGAGTAATTGGGAATGTCCTCTGTGTATGCATTCTGTTGAATAACGAGTTTGGAAAATAAGCTGCTGTGGAGCTAAAGTGAAGGAACATTTTGAGGTAATCTCTTGGTACAGGGGCTTGTTCCCCTAGTGTGTTCCGCCATGCCAGTTGATGGTATTAGTAGGAAATGTATATGAGTAGTGTAGAAGAGCATGAGCATGCATGTAGAATTTATGAGGGTACTTATGTACCGAGTCTCTGGCCAGTAGACAGTGTAGCCTTCGGGCAGTGCGGACTTCCACTGGATAGGTCTCCAAGAGGGAGTTCCAGTTGACCTAGGGTCGTGGTGTGTCATCTGGGTAGGAGCACACTAGGAAGTCTCGGGTGTATATGGATGGAAGCGGTACCTTGGTTGTGGTTCTTGGAACACGCCTTGGATGAGACCCGTAGGCTTATATGCCGAGGACATTGCGTGGTATTCATAGCTACCATTCCAGCTTCATCGTATTTTATATACCGATATTCCCCGGTTTCTCTAAATCCCTTGTTTTATCCCATTTTGAAAGTGGTTGTTTTATATTATTTATATGCATCGAAGTGAGCCATTGTGCGGAGTTTACTCCAGAACCTCTGGTTTACTGAGATATATCCGTATATCTCACCCCGTCTTGGGGGCTTTATTTCAGGAGGTAGCAGTGGCATTGGAGCGGCGGGCAAGAAGCCCGTAAGGTGATTAGTTGGAGCACTTTCATTATTTTGCATTTTGATGGCCATGTGGCCTAGGCTAGACTTAGGGCATGAACATCTCATATGTATGTAGGATGAGTTTGATAGTCATATTTGTTCATGTCGTTTTGCCTAAGTCTAGTAGTTTATGTCATTTAAGCTTATGTTTCAATTTGTAAATTAAAGTTGTAATATTTGTAAGTTGTAATATTTGTAATTTGTAATATTTGTAAGTTGTAATATTTGTATGAGATGTTGTAAGTATACATAGATATTGATGTAAGATGATGGTGAAAGTAGGATTGGCCTTGAAGGCCGAAACATGCGTGAGGGAAAAACAAAATTTTTTCGAAAGCGGAACACACATGCATATCAAGATACATACTTTAAGACGTATGTCATACCTTGTTCGTGAAAACTCAAGATGATCAAGGTAGGTCTGAAGAGTTCAGACCCTCTAACGTTGATCCACACAGGAACTCCTTCCAATAAGGCCGCCGATTGATCACCACAATGAGGTTTGCTATGCGCTCAGTGTGTGATGCAGGAGGCTAGGTAAAAGTGTTTAGAAAGAGTGAAGTGTTCTAAGAGAAAACCTCACAAGGGGGCACATATATGAGTAGAAAAAGGCTTGGCTTTTCACAAAAATCTAAGGAGGAACTAACTACACATTAAGCACACAAGAGGATCCTTTTAAGTTTCAAAAACAAATCAGATTTTTCTCCCAAAAATCTGATCAAAGTGGCGCCCTATGGGGAGAGAATAAGTGGAGTTGTTACATTTTAAAAATTGCCAACAACATCCCAGAATATACTCATGAGACTAAGTTCAAAACCTAGTCAGAAATCTGATCATGAATCATCATATAATCAGCTATATGGTGCGCCCCATATAGCCTAAAAGGTGACCAGATACATTTGAGTTAGTTGCATTTCAAACTTAAATCAACTCACTCAAATACTCTCCCAACAGACCGTATCTTCTGGAGCTGATTTTGATGATCAAATCTAGCCAAAATCAGCGCCCCATTATCCTTGGATTATGTCCAAAAGATCTCCTCCTGATATGTTCCAACAAGATCTCATCTTATCCTTTTGTTATGAAACAACTTTTCATAGCCAATTCAAATTCGAATTTCAAACATTTGAATTCAAACTTTCAAACACTTAAATTTTAAATTCAAATTCAAATTCTAAATTCAAATTTCAAAATTCAAAATTCAAATTCAAAATTCAAATTTCAAAATTCCAATTCAAAATTCGAAATTCAAAATTCAAATTTCAAAATTCAAATTCAAAATTCAAAATTCAAAATTCAAAATTTAAACATTTGATAATTAATTTAACTAATTAAATTAATTAGTAATGTCTTGGACTATCCAAGCCCATTACTTTGATCCATGCGCCCTCCACCCTATCTGTGGAGTTCATAACTACTTCTTGGGCTAATAACAATTGTTAGGCCCAATACCTTTAATGCTAGAGCATCTAGACAATTAGGTGTTAGTGTGTGACCCATTAGGTCCAACATAGCCACTGACATAAATGGGCTTGGGCCCAATAAGCCCACAACCCATCTAATGACAACACAGAGCACTAGCAATGCTTTGTTGCCCCAGAACTAGTTAGATTAATGATTTGATCATCTTATTACACATATTTGGTTGCCGTATATATTTCCTTTCGTCTCGGTTACCTTCCCATAAAACCTAGGGTAAGGAAGTGTATCAACCCCTGCGGTTTAGGGTAAGCTTTATTCGAAATAGGGAATCTTCAATTTACAGACTCTAAAGGCAGATCATCTCATGATCTCTTTTACTATGCATAGATTCCCGAGTCCCTGTAAATGTCATCCCGATTTCTCCGGTTTACAGATAACCTAATCTCTCACAGAGATTTGACGAATTCCTTCAGCTTATCACCCTAGCCCTGTGTTCTTTCAGGACAAGCCCAACAGTATACCTATGAGTCTCCATGTTTCAGGCAGACGAGGTGCACAATCAAAGCATGCCTTCTAGAACACAGTCTAGGTAATAACTTCTGGTCTTAGGAAAGACATACCCAAATATAAAGAGACTACTCTAATGATACTCTCTGTGAGAGTTCCTCATAGAGTCTCTTTGTGGGTCTGTTCAGTGCGAGCTATACCCTTATAGGTCCACCCACGACTTTAGCTAAGACATCTCCATATCTGTAGCTCATGAGGTCTTTACCTTGCATCCAAATACAAGTAGATAAGTCGTGCTAGTCTTACCCGAGATCACTGATCCCCATTCTCAGTGTCTCTAGACTAGGAACATAAAATTAGGAATAAACATGCAGTATCCTTGAATCCTCATGATCGTGATCTCATCATAGATACTCAAGAGATACCTATTTATTCCAAGGGGTTTATCCAGTTACTCATATAAATATAATAGTAATATTGAGACAAAATATGAAACAGGATAAATAGTACTTTTATTTGCGACAATATAAAAGGTCTACGTATGTCCTAATCTAATCAAAAGATTGTCTCTAGGACATCCATATACTAACAGATGGAAGGGCTTTAGGCCTATTTTAGGATTATGATTATATGCTTATGTTGAGAAATTGCATGTAAATGGACCTTGGTGATTGAAATAAGTTAAGGAATTATAAAGTGAGCTATATAGTATGGATTGTGTAATAAATATAAACTGAGTTAGGTTGTAAGTGCCCCAAGACATTGTTGGTCCTTGTGTGTGCCATCCATTGGATTATTAGGTACATTTGAGGTACTAGAGATCATTTGCAAATTTGGGGATTTTAAAAAAAACAAAGGAAACTCTGGCGAATTTTCTTTAGAATTGCAGATTTTAGACGAACTTCGGGAGAGCATATCTCCCGCCACAGAGGTCCGGTAGGGACGTGCCATACGCCATTTTAAAGCTTGAGATGTCCGCTGCATGTTTTCAAAATATGAGAATATTCTGGATTACACGCAGCCCTGTAGAAGCCAGTGAAAACTGACTGTCCAGAACCCTCTTATGCAGTGGCTGTTTCGGGAAGTTTTTGGGAAATTAATTCCCTCTTCGTTTCTCAGTCAAATTAATTGTATGATATATCAAATTGAAGGTTGAGGTATCTAGTTTGTAGCATAAAAATTTGAGAGCAATTGGATGAGTGTATTCTCTGCAGTAATTCGTGGAATGAGTGTGGTTTTGAGCTTTTTTGGGATTGGTTGGCAGTTTTGCTGTCCAACTTCAAACGGCGATAACCGGAGCAAACGAGCTCCGATTAAAGCGTGTGATAGCTTTTTAGAAAGTTAATTAAGTAAGAAAAAAAGATAACTAGAGAGAAAGGTCTGGTTTGGTACGGTGTGTTTGCAGAAAAATAATTAGTGAACCATGTTCGAATAGGTAAAAGCGTAAAATTGAGAAATTGGCTTAGTGGGTTTATGGGGACCCCTTAGTGACTTATAATAAGTAAAGTAAGATATAAAAATAGTTAAAATAAGTATTCCGCAAGAGTGTACAGTTATGGTCACAGATTTTAATTATTACGCTTTTTATTGTTTTAAATGCTCGCATAATAATCGGAAAAAGTTTATTCGCATTTTTATAAATGAATTGTTGTGATTGTAACTGCGCTTAATATCATAATTAATGTTAACAATACCGTTGTATGAGAGGCTGTTACAATATATGTAGAAGAAGATTCATTAATATTTGTTTATGGTGAAAATTAATGCTTCATTATACCGCGTTGATGCTTTGATGAATGATGATAGTGATTGTGTGGGGGAGCCTTCTAGCCGTATGTCGATGGCGGTAGATTTCTATAAGAACCTATACAAGGAAGAAGGTATCGTGCGACCTATCTTTCCTATTAGGAACAAGTTCACTCATCTTAACCATAGAGACCTCCAGTCTTTAGGGAGGCAACCGTCTATTATGGAGATCCGGGACACAGTGTTATCTATAGGACCATACAAAGCACCCAGAATTGATGGTCTTCACAGTCTTTGCTTCCAATCCCAGTGGAACATTGTGGGAGATTCCGTCTGCACTTTCATCCAAAATGTTTTTAATAACCCCCAACGCGGTAAAGATGTGAATCAGACTTTGCTTTGTCTTGTCCCGAAAGTGGATGTTCCCCAATCTTTTATGGATTTTTGTCCAATTAGTTTATGCAATGTTATCTATAAAATGATGAGTAAGCTTCCTGATAATCGTTTGAAATTGTAGATGGAGACTTGTAATGTTGAATCAATGTAGCTTCATAAAAGGTCGGCAAGGAACTGATAATGTCATTACTGCCCAGGAGCTCATCCATTCCATGAGATATAAGCTTGGAACCAAAGGGTGGAAGGCCATCAAGGTGGATATATGGAAAAAGCTTATTATAGGATCAACTGGGGTTTTTTAAGGGATATCCTTCAACAGGGTTTTTTTAAGTTGGAGCCAATGACCATGTCATGTTTTTCTCCACATGAGAGGGATCCATTTCCATTTGGATCTGGAGCCTCTCATGTGAAAAAAATGGTCATGTGGGGCATTATAACCATATCAAAGATAATAAAGGAAGAAAGAAAAAAAAATTAAAACAGATAATTATAAAATCATAACCATTAATTCACCTTTGTATGGTTGTGATCTTTCCACATGACCATGTCATATTTTTTTCCACGTGAGAGAATCCATTTCCCTTTGGATCTGGATCCTCTCATGTGAAAAAAAACATGACATGGTCTTGTGGAAAATCATAACCATAGAAAGATGGATCAATGGTAATAAAGGAAGAGAGAAAAATATTAAAATAGGTACTTTTGATATCATAACCGTTCATTCACATTTGTATGGTTGTGATCTTTCCATATGACCATGTCATGTTTTTTCCCACATTAGAGGATCCTTTCCTGTTTGGATCTGGATCCTTTCATGTGAAAAAAAAACATGATATGGTCATATGGGGAATCATAACCATATCAAAGGTGGATCAATGGTTATAAAGGAAAAGAGAAAAAAAATAATACTAAAATAAGTAGTTACAAAATCATAATTGTTGATTCACCTTTGTAAAGTTGTGATCTAATGTCATATTTTTTTCCACGTGAGATAATCACATTCCATTTGGATCTGGATCCTCTCATGTGAAAAAAAATGAAATAGTTATGTGGGGAATCATAAACATATCGAAGGTGGATCAATGGTAATAAAGGAAGAGAGTAAAAAAAAATACTAAAATAGGTTGTAATAAATTCATAACCGTCGGTTCACCTTTGTATAATTGTGATCTTCCCCCACGACCATGTCATTTTTTGTCCATGTGAGAGGATCCATTTGCATTTGGATCTGGATCCTCTTATGTGAAAAAAAATGACATGGTTATGTAGGGAACCATAACCATATAAAGCGCGATCAATGGTAATAAAGGAAGAAAGAAAAAATATTAAAATAGGTAGATATAAAATCATAACCGTTCATTTACCTTTATATGTTTGTGATCTTCCCACATGACCACGTCATGTTTTTCTCTATATGAGAGGATCCATTTCCATTTGGATCTGGATCCTCTAATGTGAAAAAATTATGACATGGTCATGTAGGGAATCATAAACATATCAAAGGTGTATCAATGGTGATAAATGAAGAGAAAAAAAGTACTAAAACAGGTAGTTATAAAATAACTGTTGATTTATCTTAGTATTTTTGTGATCTTCCCACATAACTATATGTCATGGTTTTCTCCACATGAGAGGATCTATTTGCATTTAGATCTGGATTCTCTCATGCGAAAAAAAAATGTCATGGTCATGTGGGGAATCATAACCATATCAAAGGTGGATCATTGTTAATAAAGGAAGAGAGAAAGAGAAAAATACTAAAATAGGTAGTTATAAAATCATAAGCATTGATTCACTTTTGTATGGTTGTGATCTTCCCATATGACCATGTCATGTTTTTTTTCCACGTGAGATAATCCATTTCCATTTAGATCTGGATCCTCTCATGTGAAAAAAAAACATGACATGGTCATGTGGGGAATCATAACCATAGAAAGGTGGATCAATGATAATAAAGGAAGAGAAAAAATATATTAAATAGGTACTTTTAAACTCATAACCATTCATTTACCTTTGCATGATTGTGATCTTCCCACATTACCATGTTATATTTTTCTCCACATTAGAGGATCCTTTCCCGTTTGGATCTCGATCCTCTCGTGTACAAAAAAATATGACATGGTCATGTGGGGAATCATAACCATATCAAAGGTGGATCAATGATAATAAAGGAAGAGAAAAAAAAATATTAAATAGGTACTTTTAAACTCATAACTATTCATTTACCTTTGCATGGTTGTGATCTTCCCACATTACCATGTTATGTTTTTCTCCACATTAGAGGATCCTTTCCCGTTTGGATCTCGATCCTCTCGTGTACAAAAAAATATGACATGGTCAAGTGGGGAATCATAACCATATCAAAGGTGGATCAATGGTTATAAAGGAATAGAGTGAAAAAATACTAAAATAGGTTGTAATAAAATCATAACCTTTGATTCACCTTTGTATGATTATGATCTTCTCCCATGACCATGTCATGTTTTTTATCCACGTGAAAAGATCCATTTGCATTTGGATCTGGATCCTCTCAAGTGAAAAAAACATAACATGGTCAGGTGGGGAATCATAACCATCAGAGGCGGATGAATAGTAATAAAGGAAGAGAGAGAAAAAATATTAAAATAGGTAGTTATAAAATCATAACCGTTGATTCACCTTTGTATAGTTGTGATCTTCCCACATGACCATATCATGTTTTTTTTCCACATGAGAGAATCGAATTCCATTTGGATCTAGATCCTCTCATGTGAAAAAAATGAAATGGTCATGTGGGGAATCATCACCATATCGAAGGTGGATCAACGGTAATAAAGTAAGAGAGTGAAAAAAAACTAAAATAAGTTGTAATAAAATCATAACCGTTGATTCACCTTTGTGTGATTGTGATTTTCCCCCATGACCATGTCATATTTTTTCCACGTGAGATGATCCATTTTCATTTGGATCTGGATCCTCTCATATGAAAAAAATATGACATGATCGTGTGGGGAATCAAAACCATACAAAGGTGGATGAATAGTAATAAAGGAAGAGAGAAAAAATATATTAAAATAGGTAGTTATAAAATCATAACCGTTGATTCACCTTTGTATGGTTGTGATCTTCCCAGAAGACTTCTCTGTAACAGCCCGTTGTACACAGGTATTGTTAACATTAATTATGATATTAAGCGCAGTTACAATCACAGCAATTCATTTATAAAAATACAAATAAACTTTTTCCGATTATTACGCGAGCATTTAAAACGATAAAAAGCGTAATAATTAAAAGTTGTGACCATAACTGTAAACTCTTGCAGAATACTTATTTTAACTAATTTTATATATTACTTTACTTATTATAAGTTACTAAGGGGTCCCCATAAACCCGCTTAGCCAATTTCTCAATCTTACGTTTTTACCTATTCGAACATGGTTCACTAATTATTTTTCTGCGAACACACCGTACCAAATCAGACCTTTCCCTCTAGTTAAATTTTTTTCTTACTTAATTACCTTTCTAAGAAGCCATCACACGCTCAATTCCGAGTTCATTTGCTCCGGTTATCGCCGTTTGAAGTTGGACAAGCAAAACTGCCAACCAACCCCAAAATAGCTCAAAACCACTCTCACTCCACGAATTACTGCAAAAAATGCACTCATCCAAATGCTCTCAAATTTTTATAATACAAACTAGACATCTCAAACTTCAATTTGGTATATCGTACGCTTAATTTGACTGAGAAACGAAGCGGGAATTAATTTTCCAATAACTACCAGAAACAGCCCCTGCATAAGGGGGTTCTGGATAGTCGGTTTTTACTGGCTCCTACAGGGCTGCGTGCAACCCAGAATATTCTCATATTTTGACACAATGTAGGGGACATCTCAAGATTTAAAATGCCATATGGCATGTCCCTATCGGACCCCTGTGAAGAGATATATGCTATCCCGAAGTTCATCTAAAATCTGCCAATTCTACAGAAATTTTGCCAAAGTTTCCTTTATTTTTCCTAAAATCCCCAAATTTGCATAAGCTCTCTAGTACCTCAAGTATACCTAATAATCCAATGAGAGGCACACACAAGGACCAACAATGCCTTGGGACACTTACAACCCAACTCAGTTTATATTTATTACACAATATAGCTCACTTTAAATCCTTAAATGGTTTCAATCAACAAAGTCCTTTTTCATGCATATTTCCAACATACAAGTAATCATAAACCTACAATAGGCCTAAAGCCCTTCCATCATAGTATATCATGCATTTCTTGTACATTTACAACATTTAACTTACATATTACAACTTACAACTTCAACTTCAAATTACATCTTATAAATATTACAACTTTAAATACAAATCGAAACATAAGCTTAAATGACACAAACTACTAGACTTAGGCAAAACGACATGAACAAATATGCTAATGAAACTCATCCTACATACATATGAGATGTTCATGCCCTAAGTCTAGCCTAGGACACATGGCCATCAAAATGCAAAATAATGAAATGCTCCATCTAATCATCCCACGGGCTTCTTCCCCGCCACTACTAGCTCCTGAAATAAAGCCCCCAAGACAGGGTGAGATATACGAATATATCTCAGTAACTCAGAGGTTCTGGAGAAAACTCTGCCCAATGGTTCACTTCGATGCATATAAGCAATATAAAACAACCACTTTCAAAATGGGATAAAGCAAGGGACTTAGAGAAACTGGGAAATATCGGGATATAAAATACGACGAAGCTGGAATGGTAGCTACCAATACCACGCAACGTCCTCGACATATAAGCCTATGGGTCTAATCCAAGGCGTGTTCTAAGAACCACAACCAAGGTACCCCATCCATCCATATACACGCGAGACTTCCTAGTGTGCTCCTAACCGGATAACACACCACGACCCTAGGTCAACTGGAACTCCCTCTCGGAGACCTATCAAGTGGAAGTCCGCACTGTCCGAAGGCTACACTGTCTACTGGCTAGAGACTCGGTACATAAGTACCCTCAAAATACTACATGCATGCTCATGCTGTTCTACACTACTCATATACATTTCCTACCATCACCCCTCAACGGGTGTGGTGGAACACACAAGGGGAACAAGCCCCAGTACCAAGAGGTTACCTTAAAACGTTCCTCCACTTAGCTCCACAGCAGTTTATTTCCCAAACTTGTTACTCAACAGAATGCCTACACAGAGGACATTCCCAATTACTCAAAATTCACACAACACATGCTAATTCATAATTATACATGCATTGATCCAATCACTTACCTCAATCCACTTGGTCCAGGACCAAGGGCAATCCACCGATTCACGGTTCGGGATTCAAATTAACATACGACAACCTACATAACCATGTACAACCATCAGTATACGTCAATCCCATCAAAACACGAAAAATGTCAAAATCACTCCCCTCCCCTTGGAAGGTTCGGCCAAGCAAGGTAAATTTTCAAATTTATTTTTCTAAATTTTCTTTCTCATTTTATTACACATCCTTAGGTTGCCAAGAGGCTAATTCAAGTGTTGTTTTTCCGTTTTACGTCTTTTAAGTATCGTTTTACTAAATAATTCACTCTAGGTTCCTTTATGACCCTAAATACAATTTATTATTTTTCATTGATTCTACCACTTTCCAACCACCACACAACCCATTTTAATACCATTCAACACTTGATATATCATCCAATCAACACGAACAACATCAAATTCCTACACTTCCCTAAAGGCCGAATTGGTACTTATGGAATTCCAAGAGATTTCATTCAATTTTAAACTTTTTCACACCTCAAACAACACCATTACATCAACATATAATCATCCAACAACTCAACAATAACATCTTAACACATTTTCCAAAATCCAAGTCATGACACCTCAAAAATATCCTAAAGTTAAAAATCGACATTTTTCACCTAAAATTTTCATGGCATTTATAGCTAATACACATTATTCTAAGACACTTTCATGTACAAACTTTTCCCAATTGAGCTCTCTAACATCACACATCAAAATTTCAAGGTTTAGGGTTCATGAAAATAAACTACAATCAAACCATGTAAATGGGGTGGAAATATACTCACAACCAAGGTTTGATGCTACCCCAAGACTTATCCAAGCAATGGAAGATCAAATGACTCCATGAACCTCAATTTCTCTCCAAATTTCGGATCTGATTTTGCCCAAGATCTCCTCAAGGAGACGGTTTCAAGGCCAAAGAGTGCCACCAATGGCTTTAGGAGGTGTTTTCCATCAAGATTCAAGACAAAAATTGATGGATTCGGGGGAGAAATGGCTAAGTTGTGATGAAATGGAAATTTGCACATAAATGGGGGAGGGGGGCTGTTTCACGGTTTTTGCAAGGAGAAAAGGAAAGGAAGGTGATAATGAATAGTGAAGGGTGAGGTGGCTTAAGTGGAGCTTAAGTGGGTGGGTCTCACGCCACGTCACGCGATTTAAAATTCATCTGAACTTCCACTAAACGTCCAAAACTTCACAACCTATTTAGAAACTCTAATTTTTAACATTAAACATTCTCCTTTAATTATACTTGATCAGATGAATCCGGAGTTTTTCGGTCGTTCGGAGAAAACACTGTTTTAAGCTATTGCGCGCGCCGTTGGCACGTTTCCCCAAACTGATTTAATTCCATCAAATATTATCAGAATTCATATTTCCTAGTTCTATAGACCATTTATAAATCATATTTGAAACCTAGAGCTCAAAACTCAATCGGCACATTTTACGGTGCAATCGTACCGCGGTATTTTGACCCGGTAAAAACACTGTTCACTGATTTTTCTGAAACTTGCCTAACCACTCAATGTTTTGTTCTTAATCCATTTCCAGGGTTATTTTTATCACCTGAGACCTTCTACTCATTTTTTTATCTTCCTAGGGTTGCGTGTTGGCTAATTACCGTTTTGCCCTTTCTTTGTATATTGGCCTAATCTTCAGGATTTTTACTAATCCTTCACTTAATTACTCACTTAATATTTTAATACTTAATTTAGAATTGTGAGGTGTTATATTCTCCACATGAGAGGATCCATTTTCATTTGGATCTGGATCCTCTCATGTGAAAAAAAAACATGACATGGTCATGTGAGAAATTATAACTATACAAAGGACGATCAATGGTAATAAAGGAAGAGAGAACAAAAATATTAACATTGGTAGATAGAAAATCATAACCGTTCATTTACCTTTATATGGTTGTGATCTTCCCACATGACCATGTCAGATTTTTCTCCACATGAGAGGATCCATTTCCATTTGGATCTGGGTCCTCTCATGTGAAAAAAAAACTTGACATGGTCATGTGGGGATTCATAAACATATCGAAGGTGGACCAATGGTAATAAAAGGAAGAGAGAGAGAAAAATACAAAAATAGGTAGTGATAAACCCCTAGTTCATCAGGTTTTTAAGCATGAATTAATATCAATTTGTGTGATAAATGGATGGAAAAGAGGTTAATGTCCTGGAAATCTCTCAAGTACAAGTTCTGAAAGCTTTGTGGAAAATTTACATTGTCTTGTAGGGAAATGAAGCTCAAGGAGCAGCAGAGAGAAAGAAGAATATTATGAAGAAAGGGAGAATGCTCAAGTGTTGAGCGCTAAAATGTCCACACAGAACGTTTTAGCGCGCTACTGCAAACTGAAGACAAAAGTTGCTGGTGTCGAGCGTTAAAACGTCCAACATTGACGTTTTAGGGCGTTGCTGTTGGAAAATTTTCTGGTCTTGGGTGCTAAAACCTCCTGATCAAATGTTTTAGCGCTCTGATGTGGGAAAAGACTCTGGTCTTGAACGCTAAAACGTCCAAGTCAAACGTTTTAGCGTTGGAATCAGTTAAAAGTAGTTGGGCATCCGTCAAACATGGACGCTAAAACGCCCATCAATGAACGTTTTAGCGCCCATGGCAGTTTTTAGTTGTATTTTGTAACTCTATAAAAGGCAAGGGCCTTCACATTCTGACAGATCTGATATCCCATCTATCCTATCCTATCTTAGATCCTCTGATCTGACACTTTATTTTCTCTGACTTTCCAAATTCTTTAGGACTTAGTTCTTGTATTAGTTAGTTCATTCTATGTAATTGTACTTGGAGATTGAAGACTCAACTATCATGACAATGAAGTTTGATCTTTCTTCTTCTCTTGTTTATTCTTTAAATATGTCTGAGTAGAGTCCTTTGTAGTCTGATTCAATGGAACTCAAGTATAATTTATGAATGGTTAATTAGATATTATGTTTATCTCTTATATGATTGTAAGAAGTTGTCTTGATTAATTCTTTCTAATAAGGGAATAGTGTAGAACAGACATGTTTACATTGTTTCTGTATCTGACAACTTCATCATCAGTGTTCTAGTAGTCAAGACATTGATGCTAGGATTCTGATGTGATCTTAAGACCTTAGTAATTAATGCATGTATTAAGAAGGGAATCACCAAGGGATTCGGGTTTCTGATTAATGTATCAATCAGGGTAGTAAGGCATTGCATCGTGATGATAAGAAAATGGTTGATCAACATCACATAGTAGATAATTCATTATGGAAATTGGTTCATTCATAAATTCATGCTTGAGAGAAATTGACATCTTACTACTTGTTTAATTTATAATCACATTTTATTTGTTTATCAAGTTTTTATGCAATTCAAATAAATTTCTGGTGGCAAGAAATCAATGCAATTAATAATCTTTTGGTTGATTCAACTTAAGTATATATGGTTAGTCAGTGCTTGAACACAAATCCTCGTGGGAACGATCTTTACTCATCATTTTATTACTTGTGTGACTAGTACACTTGCTAATTTCACAACTAGTTTTTGGCGCCGTTGCCGAGGATTTGTTCTTCAACATTGACAGACACCATTAGTATTTGAGATTGAGTCTTTTTATTTTTCAGCACTTTATATATATATTTTTTGTGTGTGAATTTTTTGTTCAATTTTAATTTTGGTGTATGCGAGGTACTATTGATCCAAATTCTTTATTGTTTGACCCAGAATTAGAAAGTACAATCAGAAGGAACAAGAGGGTAGCCAGAAGAAGACAGTTACAAGAAAGGGGTGAACCAAGCGGTGAACCAAGTGTTACAGTACAGGAAGAAGCTATGGCAGAAAACCATGTGCAACCACCACAGAGGACACTGGGAGATTACATGACTCCCGCTGTCATTCCACCCATTGGAAGTGTGGTTAGACCTACAGTGGAACCCAACAATTTCGAATTGAACCCACGGTATAAATGCGTATCGATAAAATTATAATAAGTGCATAAATATTCCTAGAATAATATGTAAGACTAGTAAACCAGGTTTCAAGTCAAAATAATGAGAACTAGTGTCTGAACTGATATCGGCTTGGTAAAAGCGCCTACCGGAAAAGTACTGCGAAAAATAAAATAAAAATATTATAAATCTTGGAAAAATTAGTAGGTTCAGAATCCCAAGTTTGAGATTAAAATGCTAAGCGTAGCTATTATTGTTAATACTGTGTGTTTAAAACTTAAGTGCCTATAAATTCAACTTTTGGGCTCAAAACCCTATACATTCTCTTTTCCTACGTGACACTCTTGGAGGGGCTGATCCTCTAGGTACTGTTTAATTGCTTTCTCCTCCATTTTTGCGAGCTTGAGACCATTTCCTTCCTTTTCCCTTCACCTAAACACCGTAGCTTGTGAGAATTGGCCTTGGGAGGGTGTGGAGTGTCACATTCTGAGTTTGTAGCCTCTGTGGTGAGGTGAAGTTGCTGACTTTAGGGCTGTCTTCCTGGGTTGGGCTTCTGTGGCCTTGTTCTTGCCTTGTGTGGTGCCAAGAAGTGATCTTTTGGCTTAAAGGACCAAGCTTGGTGGTCAAATTCGTGTCTTTGCAAAGTCAGTGTTGTGGTGCTGTGTAGAGGACCCTTGTGTGACTCATTTTCGGAGTTTTGGAGTTTAGAGGTATATATGATCACCTCTTTGTCATTTTGAGGTTTTAAGCTTGTTTAATCGGTTAAAAAGTAAAACTTGGATCATTTAAGTAAAGGAATGTGTTTATGAGTTCTTAACATGCTTATGAATATCTGTTTAGGGAGTCATTGGACTGCCAATCGCATTTGGACACTTAAAAATGAGATTATGCAGATCACTGTTCGTATTTCTGCATTCTGGTGAAGAAGTATTTGTAACAGCCCGTTGTACACCGGTATTGTTAACATTAATTATGATATTAAGCACAGTTACAATCACAGCAATTCATTTATAAAAATGCGAGCAAACTTTTTCCATTTATTACGCGAGCATTTAAAACAATAAAGAGCGTAATATTTAAAAGCTATGACCGTAACTGTAAACTCTTTGCGGATGCTTATTTAGACTACTTTTATAACTTATTTTAGTTACTACAAGTCGCTAAGGGGTTCCCATAAACCCACTTAGCTAATTTCTCAATTTTACGTTTTCTACCTATCCGAATATGGTTCGGTCTTTATTTTTCTGCGGATAAACCACATTCGACGAGCCTCCCATCTTTTAATATGTTATTCTACACTCAATTACCTTTCTAGGAAGCTATCACACGAGTTATTTTGACCTCGTTTTCTCCGGATATCACCGTTTGAGATTGGACAAGCAAAGCTGCCAGCCAACCCCAAAACAGCTCCAAACATCGCTCACTCCACGATTTACTGCAGAAAATCCACTCAACCAATTTCTCTCAAATTTTTGTACAACAAACTAGATACCTCAAGCTTCAATTTTATATATCATACACTTAATTTTACTACGAAACAAAGCAGAAATTAATTTCCCAAAACCGGTCCAGAACTGCCACATGTGCAGTAAGAAAATGGGCAGTCTTTGTTTACAGCCTCATACAGGACGGAGCTCAACCCAGAATTTTACCAAATTTTATTACAAGGTAGAGGACATCTCAACCTTGAAAATGGCGTATGGAACGTCCCTATCGGACCTCTGTGGAGGGAGATATGCTCTCCCGAAGTTCACCTAAAATATGCCAATTTCTAGAAAATTCGCCAGAGTTTCCTTTGTTTTTACCAAAATTCCCAATTTGCAAATGCTTTCTGATACCTCAAATGTACCTAATAACTAATGGGTGGCACACACAAGGATCAACAATGCCTTGGGGCACTTACAACCCAACTCAGTTTATAGTTATTACACAATTCATGTCATACTGCTCACTTGATTAATACTTAATACGTTTCAATCATCAAAATCCATTTACATGCATTTTTCTAAGCATTCACATAATCATAATCCTAAAATAGGCCTAAAGCCCTTCCATCATATTACATCAAGTATCCATTGTACAATTACCACATCTCAATTACATATTACAACTTACAAATTCATAACTTTAAATTACAACTAGAAACATAAAGCTTAAATGACATATACAACTAGACTTAGGCAAAAGACATGAACAAATATGACTATGAATCTCATCCTACATACATATGGAATGTTCATGTCCTAAGTCTAGCCTAGGCCCAATGGCCATCAAAATGCAAAAGTCCAAGGTCCTCCAAAGACTCATCCTACGAGCTTCTTGCCCGCCGCTCCCGTACCACTACTACCTCCTGAAATAAAGCCCCCAAGACGGGGTGAGATATACAAATATATCTCAGTAACCCAGAGGTTCTGGAGAAAACTCCGCCCAATGGCTCACTTCGATGCATATAAATAATATACAATAACATCTTGAAAAAATGGGATATAGCAAAGGATTTAGAGAAACTGGAGAATATAGGGATACAAAATACGACGAAGCTGGAATAGTAGCTACCAATACCACGCAACGCCCTGCCTAATGGCTTGGCATATAAGCCTACGGGTCTCATCCAAGGCGTGTTCCAAAAACATCCAACCAAGGTACCCCTCCCATCCGCATACACCCGAGACTTCCTAGTGTGCTCCTATCCGGATCACCCACCACGACCCTAGGTCAACTGGAATTCCCTCTCGGAGACCTATCCAGTGGAAGTCCGAAACGCCCGAAGGCAAAACTGTCTACTGGCCAAAGACTCGGTACATCTAGTGTACCACTAACATACATAATAAATGCATGATCATGTTATTCTACATTACTTACATACACTTCCTACCATCACCCTCAACGGGCATGGTGGAACACACAAGGGGATCAAGCCCCAGCACCAAGAGGTTACCTGTTTAGTCCTCTTCACTCAGCTCCCAATAATATATTCTCCTAGCTCTTTATACAGCAGAAATGCCTACACAGAGGACATTCCCAATTACTTAAAATTCATACAACACATGCAATTCATCAATTACACAACCACCACACAACCCATCTAAATACCATTTAACACATGATTCATCATCCAAGCCACGCCAACAACATCAAATCCCTACAATTCCCTAAATGGCTGAATTGTAGCATAAGCAATTCCAAAGGATCTTTACTCAATTTTAACCACTCTACACCTCATACAATCCCATTATATCAACATACAATCATACAACAACTCACCAATCCAATCCTAACACATTTCCAAAACTCAAAGTCATGACAACCTAAAATTTTCTAAGTTAAAAATCCACATTTTTCACCAATAATTTTTATTGCATTTATGGCTAATACACATCATTCCAGGAAACATTCATGTACAAACATTTTCCATTTGAGCTCTCTAAACACATCAATCAACTAAGCCCTCTTTAGGGTTCATAACTCCAATCACATTATTCAACCGTTTAAATGCAAGGAAACTTACTCAAAAGCTTGGCACAAGGCTCCTCCTAAACATACTCCACCATTGGAGCACCTAGAAGCTCCATGAACACAAATCTTCCTATGTGAGCCACGGCCCTCGGGGAGAAATACCTCAAAATCTAGTCACTTTCATGGTCCAAGGGTACCACCAATGGCTTTAGAAGACAATTTCCAACAAAATTCAAGTGAAACTTTGTTGGATTTGGTTAGGATTTGAGTGATTTAGCAAGGAAGAAGAAAGCTTGGTGTATTTCCATTGGGGAGGGGGTTGGCTGCGGGTTTCAATGGGAGGGAGGAGAGAGATGATGATGACAAATGGGTTATGCACATGTGGCATGCCCTACTTAAGTGGGGTGGGTCCCCCGCCACCTCTTGTGATTTAAAACTAATCCGAATTTTCACTAAACGTCCGTAAATTCACGACCTATTTAGAAACTCTAATTTTTAACATTAACCATTGTCCTTTAATTATACTTGATCAGACGAATCTTGAGTTTTCCGGTTATTCGGAAATACTGCAGTTTTAAGATGTTGCGCGCGTCATTGGCACGCTTCCCCAAACTAACTTACTTCCATCAAATTTTATCAGAAATCATATTTCCTAGTTTTATAGACCATTTATAACTCATATTTAAAACCTAAAACTCAAAACTCAATCGGCATGCTTTACGGTGCAACTGTTCCGCTGTACTTTTACCCGGTAAAAACACTATTCACTGAATTTTCTGAAACTTACCTAACCACTCAATTTTTCGCTCTGAATCCATTTCCAGGGTTATTTTTATCACCTGAGACCTTCTACTCAATCTTTATCATCCTAGGGTTGCGTGTTGGCTAATTACCGTTTTGCCCTTTTTTGTATTTTGGCCTTATTTTCAGGATTTTCACTAATCCTTCTCTTTAATTCTCATTTAATATATTAATATTTAAACTTAGAGATGCAAGGTGTTATAATCACCCCACCTTTTAGAATTTTGTCCGCAAAATTAATTCATACATGTCCGCTAACTCAGGATACAGCTGGAGAATCTCATCCTCCCGTTCCCAAGTAGCCTCCTTAGGTGTACGTCCTTCCCATTGAATCTTTAGCATTGGAATAACTTTGCTTCTAAGCCTCTTTTCACTGCGGTCGAGGACATCAATAGGACCTATGGGAGTCTTTAAATTCTCCCAAATTTCAATATCATCAGGTATCACCACATGTGATTCTTCCGGAATATAATGCCGCAGCTGCGATACATGAAAAACATCGTGCAGATTTGACAATTGTGGGGGCAAGGAAAGCTGATAGACCACTAACCCTACTCTTTTCATTATCTGATACGGCCCAATAAACCGAGGACTCAGCTTCCTCACGCACAATGCACGTCCAACACCCGTAACTGGAGATAACCGCACAAATACATGATCACCTTCTGCAAATTCCAGCGGTCTGTGTCTATTATCATAACAACTTTTCTGCCGATTCTGTTCCTGTTTAAGTTTTTCTGTGATCATCTCAATCTGTGCTGTAGTTTCCTACACAAAATCCGGCCCAAATCTCTCTTTATCACCAACCTCAGTCCAACAAGTAGGAGTACGACATCTCTGTCCATACAATGCCTCATACGGTGCCATGCCCAGACTGGAGTGAAAACTTTTATTATAAGAAATTTCCACCAGTGATAAATACCTGTCTCAAGCAGTGCCCTGCTCCAACGTGCAAGCTCTCAGCATATCCTCATGTCTGTATGGTCCTCTCTGTCTGACCATCAGTCTGTGGGTGATACGCAGTGCTCACCCTGAGCTGAGTGCCAAAAGCCTGCTGCAAGGCTCCCCAAAAACGAGAAGTGAATTTCAGGTCCCGATCACTAACAATGCTAACTGGTATCCCGTGGAGCCTTACAATCTCCTTTACATATAATCTTGCTAATTTCTCTGTAGAGAAGTCCACTCGCACTGGCTGAAAATGTGCAGAGTTCGTAAGCCTGTCTACTATAACCCAAATTGAATCGTGACCAGCCTGAGTCCGAGGCAAACCAACAACGAAATCCATAGAGATGCTCTCCCATTTCCACTCTGGTATATCCAACGGCTGAAGTAAACCAGCAGGTTTCTGATGTTCTATCTTGACTTTCTGACAAATTAAGCACCTTGACACATACTCAGCAACATCCTTCTTCATCTCAGGCCACCAGAACTTAGTCTTCAGATCCTGATACATTTTTGTGGCACCTGAGTGTACAGCATACTGACCCTTATGGGCCTCAGTCATTACCTCCTCTGCTAACTCCTTGGGCACAACAATCCTGCCTTGATACAATAATAACCCCTATTCATTCAAAGATATTCCACTCTGCCCTTTCAAATACTTAACATTGTCATTCCGTACCTGCGTTTCTTTAATTTTCTTATGTAATTCATTTTCCACCCGTAGACACTCAAACTCATCCATCCTGCCTACAAAGACATCAGTCAATTTCAAATCACGGAATTGTTCAATCACTTCATTATCCCACAACATCAGCTGGGACACACTAACAGACTTCCTACTCAAGGCATCAGCCACCACATTAGCTTTACCCGGATGGTATTTCAATTCAAAATCATAATCCTTCAAGAATTCCACCCATCTCCGATGTCTCATGTTCAGCTTTTTCTGATCAAACAAGTATTTCAAGCTCTTGTGATCACTAAACAAAGCAAATTTCATCCCATACAGAAAATGCTTCCAGATTTTTAAGGCAAATACAATAGCAGCAAGCTCCAAATCGTGCGTTGGATAATTCTCTTCATGAGGCTTCAACTGTCTAGAAGCATAAGCAACCACTCTCCTCTCTTGCATCAACACACACCCCAAACCTTTCTTGGAAGCATCACAGTATAATTCAAACTCACCTTCCGAATTGGGGAGGGTCAACACAAGAGCAGCAGTCAATTTCTATTTAAGATCTAGAAAACACCTCTCGTATTCCTGGGTCCACACAAAAAGAGCATCCTTTCGTGTCAATCGGGTCAATGGTAGTACCTGTAACACCCCGTTACCGGACCTGTGTGTTAACATTGAATATGATATTAAGTGCAGTTACAATCACAGTAGTTATTTGTAATTTACGGGAAAACTTTTTCTTTTTGATATCGTTTATACTTTTAAAATAATCATATCCGACAATATACTAACTGTGATCACAACCCAAAATGTTTTGCGGAATAATAATACCATAGCTTAACATCAAACAACTTTCATTTACACACTATTAAGTGGTTCCCATAAACCAACAAACTAAAAACTTATTATATTCATGTTTAACCCTATTTTTCTTTGCCTTTTTATTTTCCCTAACAATTTTATACCTGTCAAATACTTCTCATTCATTAATATGTTATAGGCTTCTTCGTTAGCTACGAGTGGGTTCAAACCGCGCTCAATTCGGAGTACCGTAGCCCAAGTTATGACATTTCAAAGAAAATGGGTGCTGAAACAGCAGGACCCCCGCGCTGACAACGCCATTCCCGCGCTAACAGCGCCAGCAGACAGTGACAATGGCGCCCACAGCACCAGATTGGCGCCCACATCGTCAGAGTACAGGGGGTGAGTACCCAAAACAGGTAACCTGACCTACCGATAGTGTTCTGCCCATAGCTTGAGTTATACAACTCCAATTTACACAATCTTGGTCTCATTGGAAAGCTAAGAGAAAGATCTCTAACTTCCAAGAGGCCAAGGGGTCCAATTCCATCCTATGGGAGATGAAAATTGGCAGCACCCGGTTGGAATTTCCAACATTTCCCAAAAATTCGCCAGAGTTCCCTTTGTTTTTACAAAAATCCCCAATTTGCCAAGGTAACCTAAGACATCAAGATACATAAAATCAAATGGGTGGCACACACAAGGACCAACAAAGCCTTGGGGTGTAACAGCCCGTTGTACACCGGTATTGTTAACATTAATTATGATATTAAGCGCAGTTACAATCACAGCAGTTCATTTATAAAAATGCGAATAAACTTTTTTCGATTATTACGCGAGCATTTAAAACATAAAAAGGCGTAATAATTAAAAGCTGTGAACGTAACTGTAAACTCTTGCGCAAGACTTATTTAAACTATTTTTATAACTCACCTTACTTATTATAAGTTACTAAGGAGTTCCCATAAACTCACTTAGCCAATTTCCAAACCTTACGTTCTTACCAATTCAGACATGTTTCACTCTAAATTTTTCTGCGACCAAACCGTTCGCAATCAAACTTTCTTCTCATATTAGATATTTGTCTTACTTAATTCCCTTTTAAACAAGCTATCACATGCTCAGTTCGGAGCTCATTAGCTCCGGTTATCGCCGTTTGAAGTTGGATCAGCCAAAAGCCAAACAACCCCAAAAACGACACCAAACCACTCACATTTCTCGAATTACTGCACTCAATTCATTCAACCATTTTCTCTCAAATTTTTATACTATAAACTAGACATCTCAAACTTCATTTTGATATATCACACGCTTAATTTGACTGAGAAACGAAGCGGGAATTAATTTCCCAACACCGGTCCAGAATCTGCCTCAGGTGCAGTAGCACATGAGCATTCCGCGTTTCTCCAATTTTTCAGGCAGAAGTTCAACCCAGATTTTCCCCAAATTTTGACACAAGGTAGAGGACATCTCAACCTTCAAAATGGAATATGGCACGACCCTATTGGACCTCTATGGAGGGAGATATGCTCTCCCGAAGTTCGCCTAAAATCTGTCAATTCTACAGAAATTTCGCCAGAGTTTCCTTTGTTTTTTCAATAATCCCAAATTTGTAAAAATCATTTAAACCTCAAACGTACCTAATAATCACATGATAATACAGTAATAATCCAATGGGTGGCACACACAAGGACCAACAACGCCTTGGGGCACTTACAACCCAATCCAGTTTATAGTCATTAGGCATATAGTTCATATTAAGCATTCTTAGGTAGTTGCAATCACTAACACCTTTTTCATGCATATTTTCATCATACATGTAATCATACCCTAAAATAGGCCTAAGGCCCTTCCATCATAAATAGTCATGCATCAAATATGATTACAATATTGCTTTACACTTTACAAATTAAAACTTAAACTTCAACTTACATTCTTCCAATATTACAACTTAAATTCAAATGACAACATAACCAAATACAAATATGCTAATGAAGCTCATACAACATACATATGAGATGTTCATGCCCTAAGTCTAGCCTAGGCCACACGGCCATCAAAAAGCAAAATATGAAGCCTCCTCTGCTCACTCATCGGGCCTCTTGCCCGCTGCTCCGGCTCCACTGCTACCTCCTGAAATAAATGCCCCGAGACGGGGTGAGATATACGAATATATCTCAGTAACCAAGAGGTTCTGGAGAAAACTCCACCCAATGGTTCACTTCGATGCATATCAATAGAATAAAACAACCATTTTGAAAACGGGATATAGCAAGGGATTTAGAGAAATGTGAAATATAAAGAAACAAACTACGACGATACGGGATGGTAACCCCAATTCCACGTACGCCCTAGGCATATATAAGCCTATGGGTATCATCCAAGGTGTGTTCACAGAAACCACAACCATGATGCCCAAACCAACCAAAACGCCAAAGACATTCCTAGTGTGCTCCTACCCGGATCACACACCATGAAACGCAGTCAACTGGAACTCCCTCCTGGAGACCTATCCAGCGGAAGTCCGAAAATGCCCGAAGTCTAATAAAACTGTCTACTGGCCAGAGACTCGGTACCGCAGTACCCATAGCAATAATGAATGTATGCTCATGTGTTCTATACTATTCATACACACTTCCTACCGTTGCCATCAACTGGCAAGGTGGAACAGAAAAGGGGAACAAGCCCCAGTACCAAGAGGTTACCTTAAGTAATTTCCTCACTAGCTCCGCAGCAGCTTATCCTTCAACTTGGTACACAGCGCAATGCCTACACAGAGGACATTCCCAATCTCTTATAATTCAAACAATACATGCTAATTTACAATTATACATGCATTGAACTAAATACATACCTCAATCCACTTGGTCCAAGACCAAGGGTAACTCCCAGATTCAAGTTTCGGGATTCAAGTCAACGTACGGCAACCTATACAATTACGTACATCCATCAGTGCACGTCAAATATCATCAAAACGCAAAATCACAAAAATCTTCCCCATCATCCCTTGATGGTTCGGCCAATGAAGTGTAATTTTGAGATTTATTTTTCTAAATTTTCTTTCTCATTTTGTTACGTCTAATAAGGTTGTCAATAGGCCAGTTCAAGTGCCGGTTCGTCATTTTCGCGTCGGATTACATCAGAACGCGAAAACCGCAAAATCCCCCCCTTTTCCCTTGGAGGTTCGGCCATATAGGTGTTAATTGGGGATTTATTTTTCTAAATTTTATTTCTCATTTTATAACACTTCCTTAGGTTGTTTAGAGGCTAGTTCAATCGTCGTTTTTCCGTTTTACGACATTTACGCATCGTTTTGCGAAATATTTCACTTTGGGCTCATTTAGGTCTCTAAACACAATTCACTTTTCCCATTTATTCAAACACTTGCCAATCATATCACAACCCATCTAAGCTCTGTATAACTACACAATTCATCATCCAATTCATTTTTCAACACCAATTCCTCAATTTTTCCTCAAAGGTTCGAATTTTACCCTAAGGCATTCCAAAGGATTTCTTTCCATTTTCAACCATTCCTCAACTCAACCAATCACATTATATCATCATTCTATCATACAACAACTCATTATCAACATCACAACACATTTTTCCAAAATTCCATGTCATGACCATCAAATTATTCTAAGTTAAAAATCATCACATTCACCTAAAATTTTCATTGTGTTTCTAGCATTAATACATCATTCTAAGGCATTATCATCTAATAGACATTTTCCATTTGAGCTCTCTAACACAACACATCACAAAATCCCTCTTTTAGGGTTCATAAACATAAATCACAAATCAACCATTGAAATGTTAAAATAACTCACCCAAATGCAAGGCAAATGACTCCTCCTAAGTATACTCCACCATTGGAGCATTCCAAAGCTCCATGAACACCAAAATTCCCCTCCAAGTCGCGGCTGAAAATGGGCAGGATCTCCTCCCACACGCGATTTCAAGGCTCAAGAAGGGTACCAATGGATTTAGAAGGTTCTTCCCAACAAATTTCAACACAAGAATCAAGTGATTTGGTGGAGAAATAAGTGATTAATGGTCCAAAGAAAATTTTGCATAAAGATGAAGGGAAAGAGAGGGGGGCGCGGGTTTGGGGAGAGAGAAGAGAGTGAGGGTGATGATGAATAGTGGAGTGATGAGATGTTTAAGTGACTTTCAAGTGGGGTGGGTCCCACGCCATCTCACGCGATTCAAAACGCGTCAAAACTCCCACTAAACGTCCGTAAATTCAAAGCCTATTTAGAAACTCTAATTTTTAACATTAACTATTCCACTTTAATTAGGCTTGATCAGATGAATTCAGAGTCCTCCATCCGTTCGGAGAAAACACTGTTTTAAGCTATCGCGCGCGCCGTTGGCACGTTTCCCCAAAATGACTTACTTTCATCAAATTTTATCAACAATCATATTTCCTAACTCATTAGACCATTTGTAACTCATATTTGAAACCTAGAGCTCAAAATTCAACTGGCACGTTTTACGGTGCAATCGTAACGCAGTATTTTTTCCCGCGAAAAACACTATTCACCGATTTTTCTGAAACTTGCCTATCCACTCAATTTTTCGTTCTAAACCCATTTCCAGGGTTATTTTTACCATATGAGACCTTCTACTCAATTTTTATCTGCCTAGGGTTGCGTGTTGGCTAATTACCGTTTTGCCCTTTCTTTGTATTTTGGCCTAATCTTTAGGATTTTCACTAATCCATCACTTGATTACACACTTAATGGCTTAAATACTTAATTTAAAATTGTGAGGTGTTATATGGGGCACTTACAACCCATCACAGTTTATTTTACTTACACAATACTTATACGTTTCAATCATCAAGGTTCAATTGCATGCATTTGTTATAACCATACACATAATCAATCCTAAAATAGGCCCAAGGCCCTTCCATCATATCATAAATGCTTCAAATACATCATAGGTGGCTATGGACAAAATCCCATGCTCACTCAAAATATACAACTATATCATGGCATGAAGATGAATCAATACAAAAGACTTAGAAAGTAATCATGAACACTACAAAGCATGGAAAACTCAACGTGCAATATTTCGTGATCTAAGTCCAAAATACAAAATGTACAACTATGTGCATCTCATGAACTCCTCCAAAATATTATGCTAACCCAATGCACCACATGCTACTGCCATCCACTAAGTGGGCTTCTTGCCCGAAGCTCCTACGTGCTCATAATGCCCTGAAATGATGGCCCCAAACGCATGGTGAGATATACAAATATATCTCAGTAAACCAAGGGTACTAGAGGATCACTCCACCTCATGACTCACTCAATGTGCAACAATAACATTATGTATAATATGCATGACATACAATATCACAAAACTCTGGGGACAAATCCAAGAACATCCACATTAGGATTCCGTTCAAGGACCCCATCATATAACTCTCGGGAATCTTCCTGGTGCCTCTCCCATGAATGAGACGACCCCATGGAAAAACCCAACTGGAACTCCTCATGAGCCCTATCCAGCGGAAGTCCCACGTTTGGATCATCCTGGTACCGCTCCCAGAGTCGGCCCCACGGCAACAACCCGACCGGAATCCCCAAAGGATATCTCCAGCGGAAGTCTAAACCAATACACATCTACTGGCCAGAGATCAAACAATTCACACACAACATGTTCCAAGCATGTGACACAATCAAGCAATAATGCATGAACATACATATTCACAAAATGTCCAAAGGCACAAAATTCAACCACAACCTTCCACTAGGCGTGGTGGAGCACACAAGGGATTAAAACCCGAGTTCCAAAGGTTTACCTCAATTCCAAGCACGGCGCTCCAACACGTATGCTCCAACTCAATCTTCCATTATCGCGTCCATGTGAGGCAACCTATATTGATCAACAAGATTGATCATCAACCAATGCAACAATACATAAATCTCAAAGTTTCACAATTTATACAATTCACATCACCATCAAACCTCAATGGTCAATTTCATTAATTTCACCTATCTCACTCTTAGGACTCATCAACTTACTCACCAACTACACACTCTATGCATCAAGATATCACCCTTTAGTTGAATACCATTTCCACTTCCATAGCTCCTTCCCACACCACATGATCGAATTCACAAGGGATTACCCCACAAGGTTGTCAATCCAATTCAACACTTATACTCATCATATAATCCTATTATTTACATATACCAACACACATTCCACCATTCCCAACCATTACAATTCATGTTCACATTTCACATTTTTATCAATTTCCACCAATTTCACTAAGTTACAAAATCCAATATCACCATAATTTTTATTGCATAAATCATCATTATGCATCATCACAAGCAATAATTTACAAAGGGGCAACACCATTAAAGGTTCCTAACTACCCCCATTCAACACACCTCATCAAAACCTAAACCCATTTTTGTGACTATCATAAAACTCAAAGGCAAAAAAGAATTCTTACCACCAATAGCTTGCAAATGTTCCTAGGAGTGATAATCAAGCCTCCCCACAAGCCAAAGCACCACCAAGGCTTCCCAATCACCACAATTTCGCCTAAGGGAGGTGGGTGAGGATCTCATCACACACTCACTTTCAAGACTCTCTCAAGAAGGGAAATATACTCATAATCTCGATGCAAACAACTTTGATGTTGGGACCTAAGTGATTTGGTGGCTAGATTGTGTGGAAAATGGCAAGAAAATTTCTTGCCCAAGCTTTCATGGAGGACGCACCACGCACGGGAGAGAAAGGAGAGAAGAGAGGGAAGAGAGAGAAAAGTGAGGGAAAAGAGTGACAATGACTCACGTAAGTGACTTTGTTCCTTAGGTGGGTCCCACACGCGATTTAACTTTCATCAATCACTAACTTCAACTACAAATTCATAATCTACGTATTTTTCTGGTTCATATCATATTTTTGTTTCCTAAAAATACTGATAAAAATTTCACGCTTGTCGGTACAATTATACCGCAGTATTTTTACACCGGTAAAATCACTATTCATCAATTTTTCCCAAATTTGCCTATCCACTCGATTTTTCGTCCTGAGTCCGTTTCCGGCATTATTTTTGTCATTTGAGGTCTCATACTCAATTTTTCATGCCTCGGGTTACGTGTTTGGTAAATTACCATTTTGCCCTTGGTACATATTTTGACCCCAATTTCAGGATTTTCGCTAATCCTACCCTTTTAATTCTCATTATAACATATAAATTCATCTTAAGAATCACGAGGTGTTATAGTACCATTGTGGAAAACCCCTCAATAAATCTTCGATAATATCCAGCAAGACCCGGAAAGCTCTGGATCTCAGTAACAATCTTCGGTCATTCCCAGTCAATTACTGCATCAATTTTATTCGGATCCATAGCAACACCCCTAGCAGAGATAACATGACCCAGAAATTGCACCTCAGATAACCAGAATTCACATTTAGACGGTTTCGCATACAACTTTTTATCCTTTAATATCTGCAACACAGTCCTCAAATGCTCTGTATGCTCCTCCTCACTCTTAGAATAGATCAAAATGTCATCAATGAACACAATTACAAACTAGTCCAAATACGGTTTAAAGATGTGATTCATATAATCCGAATCTGATGGTATCCGGACCAGAGATCAATCTTAGAAAACACACAGGCACCCCTCAACTGATCCAACAAGTCATCAATATGCGGAAATGAATACCTGTTCTTAACTGTAACCTTATTCAACTGCCGGTAGTCAGTACACAGTCTCATGCTTCCATCTTTCTTTTTTCACAAATATTACAGGTGCTCCCCACGGAGACACACTCGGTCTGATAAAATCCTTTTCAGACAGCTCCTTAATATGTTTCTTAAACTCAGCCAACTCCAGCGGAGACATCCGGTATAGAGCCAAAGAAATAGGCCCCACACCAGGCAATAATTCAATCGAGAACTCAATCTCTCTCTCAGGTGGAAATTTCGGTATCTCATCAGGGAATACATCCACAAACTCATTAACCGCCCGAATACTAGAAATCTCTATCTCCTTACCACCCACCAATCCACCTAAGAAAATATAACCCTGATCCCCAGACTTTAAGGCTTTAACAGCTTGACACACAGACAGAAAGGGAGACGGAGTAACCAAGGGCTTCTCGTGAGATAAAATGAACCTCTTGCCGCAGCAATCAATCATCGTGCAGTTTTGAGATAACCAATCCATGCCCAATATCAAATTAACAGAGGCCAGGGGCAAGATAATCAAATCAATAGTGTAACCGCAGCCTTCGTAAATAAATCCAACCTCTTTACAAATAAAGGAGGAATCACTAACCTCTCATGTAGCCGTAGTAAAACGCATAGGGGGAATCATCCGTGATACTTTTAACCCCAACCCTTTAGAAACATATTATGCCACGAACGAATGTGTAGCTCCCGAATCAAACAACACAGACAAATCAATATTTGAGATAAAAATTATACCTTTAACCAGATTAGGTGCCTTCTCTGTTTGTTGCACATTTGTAGTATAAACACGCCCAACTGTAGGAGCAGATGGCAAGGCCTGCAGATTCGCAGCATGCCCAGTATTACTGTAACAATTGTTGACATAATTCCCAACCTTACCACATTTAAAACAAGCATTTGGAGCCACAGCCTTGATGAAACCTCTTACACTTATCACATCGAGGATTAGAATTCCTGTCATTAAATCCGCTCCTCTGACCACCACCCCTCTTGAACTGACCCGGAGGCTGCCTTACCTGCAACCCCCTACCTCTATTATTATTCTGATGGTAGCCACCTCTGTTATTATTACCTGGAGGACCATATATCCTCGAAGAAATAGACTTCGGATACCTGTTATAAACACTTTCAACCCGTTTGCACTGGGTCACTAACTCAGCAAAATTCCTCGCGGCAGTATTGGACATCCTCTTAGCAATTTTCTCATTCAAACCTCTCTGAAACTTAGCAGACAGAAACTCAGGAGTCGGCAGCACACCCCCATAATTTGTAAACTTCACTAACTCATTAAACTTCGCCACATAGGCATCAACAGTCATGGTACCCTGTATCAATTTCTCAAACTCACCCTGTTTAGCTTCCCGAACATCCCTGGGAAAATACTCTTCATGGAATAGTCTCTCAAATAAAGCCCAAGTAATTTCTTCCCCCTGAATAGTAAAAGGGCGAGATGCATTGTACCACCACTCGTGGGCATCCCCCTCGAGCATATAAACAGAATAAAGTAATCTCTGGGGATCCTGACATCCCATAACCTGGAATATTTTCTCCATACCCATAAACTTGGTAGTCCCAACCTTCGGGTCCCTTGACCCCTGAAATGCTGGCAGTTTATGCTTTCTGAAAGAAATGAGTCTCTGCTCATCAGTACCAACAAATACTTGCCCAGCAATCCCAGACGACTGAGCCACAACAGAAGGATCCATAGAAGGCTCTGAGATATAAGTAGGATCAGTAGTGTGGTGACTAGCCTCACCAGATTGACGACTAGCACCACTCTCCTCCTGGTGAGGTGTAACAGATGGAGTACGGGTGTGAGTCTCCGTAGCCGTATGTGGAGGAGAATCATCCCTCCTGTTCCGAGCCTTATTGTTGGGTGGTTTGCTGATGGTGGAAAAATATAACTTCTGATGGGGGACGTTCCTCTGTTCTATGTTGGTGGTAGAACACAGACTCGTTCCCTTACTTCCAACACAAGTGCGCAAGTGCACGCATCAAGTAATAATGGGTGTATTAAGGCCAGATTATCGTTCCCACGAGGATAGAACTCTAGATATTGTCTTACACTATTTTATAAAGAATGAAAATGAGAAGAAAAGTTAGTGAATGAACTGTATGGTCAAACGTTCCCTACTGTCTTGACAACGTTCCTCAGGAACAGTAAGTTCGGTCTTATGGCAAATAATTGCTCGCTGCGTTATATATGTGATCCTTCCTGTTTATAAGAAGGTGAGATAATAATCATTGGAGATTTGGTAGATACAGGATTAAATAAAGTAAAAATAATAAAACAGTACCAACTATAATTAAGAGACAACAAGTGGATGGTTTTAAAAATAGTTTAACAGAAGGAACGGATTCACTGCTCCATTCTTAAATAGTTATTTCCTCTGCTCAAGACTTAGCACTTTTTGGCTTTGTCCCAGTTTCTTATCTACCAACTCTGATTCCTTAGTTCATGGACTAGATGGCTCACAAGTTTCCATATTCCTATGGCTCCCTTGACTCCAACAGGTACTCAGTACAGAACCTTAAAGTGGACGAAGCGGCGCTTTATTCCTAAGGTGACCAATAGTGTTTTTGCCATGACACTACCTGCCCCCAATGGCTAAGCTGTCTGAAATCCCTTCCTTATGGAAGTTCCTTTCCTAGTATGTGTTCAATTTCCATTGATACACAATGAATATAGCTTACTTAGCCAAAGAAATACAAAAAGCTTCAGTCAAGAGTTTCAAAAAGAATTCTTTAAGAATGTTGCAGTTTATCCGTCCCACAGATAGTTCAGCCCATTGCTGATGTTTTAAACATAATTATTCTAAACTGAAGTCCCATAGACCCGAGATTCAGCTCAGAGATAACGAATGGAATGAAAAGAAGAAACATTTATATTAAATTGAAAGACAGTTTACAACAAAACATAAAAATGAAGAAGGTGGTTTGATGCTCGTGAGGAGTATTAGGGGATGATACAGAACAGAGAAGAAGGGTTGTCACTTAACTACAGTTACAACTATATAAAACTAAACTACTAACTACTAGTAGGTGATCTCTTCTTTTAGAACTTTCAATTCCTCCAGAATGCGATGATGTTTTGTGTTTGGGACATCCTATTTATAGGCAGAAGAGAGAGTGGCAGTCTTGTAAATCATTTGGAGTTGGTTTCTTGAATGAAGGGACAGGGCGGTGGCAACAGTGTTTAGAAGCTTTGCAAGTTGCTTGATGGGACAGTATTTCTTGATGATTAGCCATTTTCTGCAGTCCCCCCATGCCTTGCTTTCTTCTTGGCCAATGAGAACTCTTGATTCTCTGTTGTTCACATTTCCTGCTGCTTAAGTGGTGCACCGCCTTGCTTTTTAGAAGACGTTGTTTCCACGTCTCCTGCAAAATGAGCAGAGCATTAACTGAAGGTAGCAGGTGTAATAAATGCTCTCAATCCGTTCCCCTTTTAATATGTTTTCAAAGGAATACGTCATCATACGTTCCCCCACTGTGTTTTTGTCACAAATGTGTAAAACAAATGATTTTCATGCTAAGTTGCTCATCACATGAAGGAACGTAAGGTATTTTGCCATTAAAATGGGCTTAGATGGGAACGAATTTACGTCCCATCAAACACCCCAAAACTAAACTGTTGGTTGTTCTCAAACAACTCAGAAATAATGTATGAGGTTGCTCAATTTCAAAGAATAGCTCAACAGAAAGAAACTTGAGCCAGTGAGCAATCATAAACTTCTGAAAAAATGAGCTACTCTCCATAGGTGACAAGTAAGAAGAATTTGTTCCAAGGTAAGTGAAGGTTGATGATCTTCTGTCTCACTATCACTCAGGGTTTGGTGTTTGCTCTGTCCATTCCTGGATGTGATTCTTCAGAACTTTCTTTTCTGCTGTTTTCCTATGAAGTGCATATGTCTTCCCTTCTAAGGATCTTTTGAGAGGAGGGTTTTGTGGAGGTGTGGTAGAATGGTGGTCATAATCATGGGGCCAAGGGACGTTTACAATTGTGTTTTTGAACTGGACTTTTTCTGTTTTGGGGAACACCTTTCCTTTTTGTACCTTTTCTTCCCTTGAAGGGTGATTTTCTGGTATTTTCGTTTGAATTCTTTTGAACGGTTGTTTCCTTTTTCTTTGATATCCTTTTTCTGTCCTCTTTGTTCATTTCTGGTTTCGTTCCTTGTCCTTTTGGTTGGCCTGGTGATGTGTTGGTGACTGTGGATGGAATTGAAGTGTTTATTTAGTTGATCCTTGTTAGTGAAATCCATATGTTCTTCAGCAGTACTCACAGCAGCCAAGCAAGTTTAGAAGTTTCATTGTGGTTACACCTCAGGAACGCTCTTATAAGTAAGTGTTTGGCCTTTGTCCGTTCCTTACCAGCTTAGTTCACACATATCAGCTTCCTTCAAAAATCTGAAGATTAAATTCCCTCCACTTTTCTATTTCAAGCACTCAGAGAAAGAATAAGCATGATTAATCAGTGACTTTGTGTTTCATGTTGTTAGCTATTCAAAATTGTTCAGCCTTAATACTATAACTGAAATGTATGTACCAAGCAGTTTACCAAAAAGCTTTTTCATTGCAAAAAGAATATGTACAAGGGAACGAAAAAGGGAATTAAAATAGACAATACTAGAGATTTTCTATATATATATATATATATGCAATAATTATTCTTATATATATAATTTTTTTTAATTGGGATTGTGTGGTCAGGGACCACCCCAAAACTACGTTCCTGGAACGGAATGTATGTTATTTGGACTTTGGAGTGGAACATCAGACGTTCCCTCCTTTTGGGAGCTGTGTGGTTAAGAGTAAACACCCCAAAAATTTTCTCTTTGTTAGAGAGAAAATGTATCCACTGGGTTGCCTCCCAGTCAGCGCTTAATTTAATGTCTTTAGCTAGACATGGTACTTACCTCTCAGGTGTATTCAGAAAGAGGGATACTTTCTTCTTTTTCATTGAAGGTTTCATCATTGTATAGTTTCAACCTGTGTCCATTCACCTTGAAGGAACGGCCATGTTCAGATCCTTGGATTTCAAAAGCTCCATTTCCTGCATCATTTACAATTTGATATGGCCCAGTCCATCTTGATTTGAGTTTTCCTGGGAACAGTCTGAGTCTGGAATTGAAGAGTAGTACTTTTTGGCCATTTCTTAGATCTCTGTTTCTGATCCTTTTATCATGCCATTTCTTCATCTTTTCTTTGTACAATTTTTGATTTTCATACGTGTTCCCTCTGAATTCTTCTAACTCTCCAAGTTGTAGCAGTCTATTTTCTCCTGCTGCCTTTTCATCCATATTGAGGGCATAGACTACCCAATAAGCTTTGTGTTCCAGTTCGAGGGGAAGGTGGCATGGTTTGCCAAATATCAATCTGTATGGAGAACATCTTAAGGGTGTTCTATATGCAGTTCTGTAAGCCCATAATGCTTCATCTAACTTGAGAGACCAATCTTTTTGAGAAGGATTAACTACCTTCTCTAGCATCCTCTTAACCTCTCGGTTAGAGACTTCAATGAGACCACTGGTCTGTGGATGATATGGAGTAGCAACCTTGTGTTTGACTCCATATTTTTCCAACAATCTCTCAATTTGGCGGTTAATGAAATGTTTCCCACCATCGCTGATGAGACAACATGGGGTCCCATCTCTGGTCAAAGTGTTATTCTTTAGAAATTTTATAACCACCTTAGCATCATTAGTGGGTAAAGCAATTGCTTCCTGTAAGAACCCGCACCATTAATTAAAGTATTTAATTAATTAATTATGCAAAATAGGAAATGATTCCATAATTAAACCTAATAATTATTTATGAGGCTTAATAATCATATTTAGTGATTAAGAATGCTGAAAGTCGTTTTTCGGAAGAAAAGTGCAGATACCGGTTCTGCTAGTCGGTATAAATGCGTGCCGAAGAAGTATCCCAGAAAATTAATGTAAGAGCATGATAATTACTAGAATAATGTGTAGGACTTGTGAAACGAGTTTCAAGTCCAAATAATGAGAACTGGTGCTAGAAACCAGTACTGGCCCTGGAAAAGCGCGTACCGGAAAGTTGCTCAGAAAAATATAAGAAAAATATGATAAAACTTAGAAAATTATGTAGTTTCATAATCCAAAGTTTGGGATTAAAATGCTAAGCGTAGCAATTAAAGTTAATACTGCGTGCTTAAGTGAGTTTTGGCTATAAATACTCTCATTATGGGCACAAAACCCTAGGATCAGATTTTTATACGTGACTTGGTGGCTGGATGCACCTTGGTACTATTCCATTGCTGAGTTCTTCTTCCTTGAGAGTCTTGGAGCCATTTCTTCCTTGTTCTTTGTGGTTTCTTCTTCTTAAACACTTGTGTGAGGGAGAGTCACCTTTGGGAAGGGGTTTGTAGTGTTGTTTCTGAGTTGTGAAGTCTGTGTGAGGGAGGTTTGGTTGTTGACTTGCTGGTTTTGGGTTGAGAGAAGCTTGGTTTTGGTTTTTGGAGGTCCAAGTGGTGACCTTTGTGTTAAAGAACCAACCTTTGTGAAGCCATTTTCGTGCATCTTCCTTGAGTTAGACTTGAGGGGCTGTGTTGAGCTCCAAGAGCATATTCATTCTGAGTTTTGAGCCTTGGTATGTATATCAACCTTTGATCTTGAGTTTTAAGGCTTACAAATGGAAGCTTGATGCATGTTAAGGTTAAAAGATGATAACTTGTTGTTGGGTAATGTTGAACACGCCTAGAAATGCATGATTAGGTGTTTAAAATCGGTAAAAGGGAACCTTTAAGGGATATCTTCACGAAAATGCAGAAACTGCATTCTGTCGTGAAATATCCGGATATCTGCCCGTGGAATATCCGGATATGGGATATCCGGATATAATATCCGGATATGTGTATTCGGATATGGGGTTTTGGGGATATCTGGATATTGTATATTCGGATATGGGATTCTGGATATCCGGATATTGCTTATCCGGATATGTACAGTGAGATATCCGGATATTGCATATCCGGATATGGTCCCGAGGAGTATCCGGATATTCTGGGATTTCGCAGAACAGTAGCTGTGTTGTGCGTACAGTAGGCGATTGAGGGTTTGAAGACCCCAGATTGTTGAAGTTGAACTTCTGTTTTTAATGGACTAAGCCAGAATCATGGGATTAAGGGCTTGTGGCTTTGTTAGAAGCTTTAAGACTTGAAAACGTAATGAAAAGGCGTTGTCTTTAATGTGTATGCATGTGGTACATGTTTATTGATTTATATTTGGTCCATATCAGATTGTGATCTGCTGTGATTGGACTTTGAGCTTGTGGCATTGGATAGCTAGCTTAGAGGTAAGCTTTCGTGTCCTCGGTTTAGCCATGTTGTGGTTCCACCATGTCCCATGGGGATATGGTATATGCATGATGTGTTTCATGCTTTTGATGTTTTGGAAATGCTGTTGAGCTATTATATGTTAGTGCCTTGTTGATATGCATGGAGGTGTTCCACCTATACGGTAAGCCTGAGTATGTAGAACATACAAGAGGGTGAGGCTGTGGATGAGGTGCAAGCGGTGTTCCTTGTACTACATGTAGGGAATAGACGTATTCCTACATTTCTCTGGCCAGTAGATAGTGATTACACACATGCCATAGATATCTGTTGCACTACATAGTTTTGGAACTGATAATGATATAAATGCTTTTTGAACTTATATTGCACATGTAAGTGAGCTTGGGGTGGAAGATCCTTGAGGACCCCTTGTCTTACTGAGATTTCTAGTTTAGAGATCTCACCCCACGTTTGGGGAATGCTTATTTCAGGGTCAGGTAATGTTGAGACCTCAGGCGGCAGGAGGTCGGAGCTGAGTTAGATTGCTGTTATATTATGCTGCCATGTTTGGATGCTGGATTTGCATGCTGCTTATGCTTATAGCTTCAGTTTATGTTTATGGAGTTTTATGTTGAGACTTGTTGTTACTATGTTTATTTGGTGAGCATGGGGATTGTCCATGACACATAGTATTATTATGTCTTGGTTATGTCTTGAGTCTTTTGGAGTTGTAATGATTTATCAGGATATTGTCCGGATTACTTGATGTAATGTCGTGATTTAGATACACACTTTATCTATATATTGAGGTATTTCAGTAGATGTCTTATTGCAATTTACATACAGGCGATATTTTATGAAATTGATTAAGTAATCAAGTTGGTAATTGATAATGACGTCATAATTGAAAAGAAAAAGAATATTCCGCATTTTTAATTAAGCACCGCTTAATACGATGTAATGTTAATATTCCGGGTATACACGGGGTGTTACATTTTATGGTATCAGAGCAACGGTTCAAGGGAAAAGCCTGTATGTATTGCAATGATTAGGATGTTTGGTTGTGTCTGTTTTGTGTGTTTGCTCCGTCGAGTATTATTATGATAATGCATATGTGACCACATTGCGTGGGCCTGATCAACTCATAATTTGTGTAACTTGTGCAGAATCATGGTAAGACCCGGGAGAAACCGCGAGACTTCGGAGGATCGGCCCGATCCTGTCCTGGCTGCATTAGCTGAGATGCAGGCGACCCGACTAGCCGACCAGGAGGCCATGAGAATGGCAAACCAGGCCATGCTGGACGCCGTCAGAGAGGCGAACATGAAGGCCACGGAGGACGTGTTGGAGGCCAACCGTCTGGCGAACATGACGATGTTTAGAGTCATGTTGGAGGAGATGAGGAATGGCCCTGATGTTGGTCATGCTCCACCGCCACCACCTCCACCGCCACCACCACCACCACCTCCACCCGGTCTGCAGGATAACTCTCAGAGTCAGATGGGAGATGGCAGTCATCTTACGGGGGCCATGCAGACCGTCCCTGTTTTTGTTGAGGATCGTGATGAGATCGATCGCCGGCTGAATGCTTTCCGTAAGCATAAGCCACCTGCCTTTGATGGATCCTTTGATCCTGTTGCTGCTGCACATTGGCTTCAGGCATTGGACAAGATTTTTCGGGTCATGCAGTGCACATATCCGCAGAAGTTGATGTTCGCTACTTACATGCTGGAGGGTGATGCCCATGAGTGGTGGACAAACCTTTCTCATGTCTACGAGATGCAGGGTCATGTGATGACTTGGCCTATGTTTGAGGACTTCTTCTTGGGTCAGTACTTTCCATATGACGCTCAGGAGAGGCAGCAGGGAGAGTTCGACAGGTTGGTGCAGGGCTCGTTGTCTGTGGACGAGTACCTGGCCAAGTTCAACCAGTTGGTGAAGTTTGCACACTTCAGAATGGCGAGGCCTACTCCTACACTTCTGGCTGCTAAGTTCCGCAGGGGACTTAGTGAGGACATTGCTGGTTACCTAGCTGGTTCTGCTTCTAGAGATTTTGGGACACTGGTTCAGCAGTGTCGTGATATTGAAGATTTTTACAGCTCGAGTAAGGCCAAGAAAACCAAGGTTGCTGAGGCGACGAAGGTTGCAGCTGGTAGTTCCACTTCTTGGCGAGACAGGAAGTTTGGGAACAAGGGCAAGGGTAAACAGTTGGCAGCTCGGCAGGCGCCGAGTCAGTTCAAGAGGACTTCTTCTCAGGGGAGTGCAGCGAGACCTCCTGCTCCCAGGTGTTCGGGATGCGGGAAGACTCATTTTGGGCCGTGTTCTACCGGCCAGTTGATTTTCTTTCAATGTGGCAAGGAGGGCCACTTCTCCAGAGATTGTCCGTCGGCGACGACGAGGGCTACTGCAGTGCAGGCAGTGCCACTTCAGATGGTTCCCCTTCCACCTACTTCGGCACCGGTAGTGCCACCATCTTCTGGGAGAGTTTATACTTTGGATCGTCAGCAGTCGGATCGAGCTCCGAACCTTGTCAGAGGTACTGTTACGATTGGTTCATCAGCTGTTGATGTGTTGTTTGACTCTGGGGCTACGCATTCTTTTGTTGCCACCCCGATTGTTGTGGGGCTTGAGTTGCCCAGTGATGTGCTTTCTCCACCGATGCGGGTGACCACCGCCACCGGAGAAAGATGTGATGCTACCACTGTTCATCGCGATGTGGCATTTCAGTGGGATGGCCGTGAGTTCTCGGTAGATCTGATAGGTTTGCCGATGGCCAACTTGGAGGTTATTCTGGGCATGGATTGGCTGTCCAGAAATTGTGTGATGATTGATTGTTGTGCCAAGCGTGTAGTGTTGTCTCTGTGTGATTCCACAGCCAGTTCATCACCGTACATTTCGTTGCTGCAGGCTAGGAGAGCCTTGAGAGCAGGGGCATTTGGTTATGTCATGTTGGGAGGTTTGGTGAGTGGTACACAGGAGGACATCACTGGCATTCCTGTGGTGAGAGAGTTCCTCGAGGTGTTTCCTGAGGAGATTCCTGAGTTTCCGCCACAGAGGGAGATAGAGTTCTCCATAGATCTGTTGCCTGGTGTGGGGCCGATTTCTTTAGCTCAATATCGGATGTCGCCACCGGAGTTGGCAGAGCTGAAGAAGCATATTGAGGATCTTTCAGCGAAAGATTTCATTAGACCGAGTGTGTCTCCTTGGGGAGCACCAGTTATCTTTGTGAAGAAGAAGGACGGGACAATGCGATTGTGCACCGACTACAGGCAGCTGAACAAGGTGACAATCAAGAACAAGTATCCTCTTCCTCGGATTGATGATCTGTTGGATCAGCTCAGGGGTGCTTGTGTGTATTCCAAGATTGATCTCCGGTCCGGATACCATCAGATTCGGGTGAAGCCGGAGGATGTCCCGAAGACCGCATTTTGCTCGAGATATGGTCATTTTAAGTACTTGGTGATTCCGTTCGGTCTCACCAATGCACCTGCTGTGTTCATGGATTACATGAACAGGATTTTCCAGCCGTACCTGGATCAGTTTGTGATCGTCTTCATTGACGACATTTTGATTTACTCCAAGACGGAGGAGGAGCATGTGGAGCATTTGAGAACTGATAATGATATAAATGCTTTTTGAACTTATATTGCACATGTAAGTGAGCTTGGGGTGGAAGATCCTTGAGGACCCCTTGTCTTACTGAGATTTCTAGTTTAGAGATCTCACCCCACGTTTGGGGAATGCTTATTTCAGGGTCAGGTAATGTTGAGACCTCAGGCGGCAGGAGGCCGGAGCTGAGTTAGATTGCTGTTATATTATGCTGCCATGTTTGGATGCTGGATTTGCATGCTGCTTATGCTTATAGCTTCAGTTTATGTTTATGGAGTTTTATGTTAAGACTTGTTGTTACTATGTTTATTTGGTGAGCATGGGGATTGTCCATGACACAAAGTATTATTATATGTCTTGGTTATGTCTTGAGTCTTTTGGAGTTGTAATGATGTATCAGGATATTGTCCGGATTACTTGATGTAATGCCGTGATTTAGATACACACTTTATCTATATATTGAGGTATTTCAGTAGATGTCTTATTGCAATTTACATACAGGTGACATTTTATGAAATTGATTAAGTAATCAAGTTGGTAATTGATAATGACGTCATAATTGAAAAGAAAAAGAATATTCCGCATTTTTAATTAAGCACCGCTTTATACGATGTAATGTTAATATTCCGGGTATACACGGGGTGTTACACTTCCACCCACTTGCTTACATAATCCACAACCATCAATATGAATCTGTTCCCACACGAAGGAGGGAAAGGCCCCATGAAATCAATGCCCCAAACATCAAATAATTCATCTTCTAAAATTGGATTGAGGGGCATTTCATTTTGTCTAGTTAAGTTACCTTCCCTTTGAGATTTATCACATTGTTTAGCATATTGAAGTGCATCTTTAAAAAGGGAGGGCCAGAAAAAACCTGATTGAAGAATCTTGGAGGCAGTCCTGATTCCACCCAGATGACCTCCATATGGGGACGAATGGCAGTGTAGAAGGATTTGAGGTTGTTCTTCTTCTGGGACACACCTCCTTATCATTTGATCTGCGCATCTTTTGAATAGTAATGGTTTATCCCAGAGATAGTTTCTGCAGTCATGAAAGAATTTTTTCTTTTGCATTCTATTTGCCTCGTAAGGTTCTAGCTCTACTGCAAGGAAGTTGGCTATATCAGCAAACCAAGGGACGTCTGTTTCTGTGTGCTTGATGACAAATAGCTGTTCGTCAGGGAACGTTTCCTTGATTGGTAGACCCACTTTGATGTGTTCTAATTTGGATATGTGATCTGCAATTTGGTTTTCACATCCTTTTCTTTCTTTGATCTCCAAATTGAATTCTTGCAGCAACAGGATCTATCTTATCAATCTTGGTTTTGCTTCTTTTTTTTAGAACAGGTACTTGAGAGCTGCATGGTCAGTATGGATAGTAATTTTTTATCCTAAATTGTAAGGCCTGAACTTTTCGCAAGCATATACTACAGCCAACAGCTCTTTTTCTGTGACCGTGTAGTTCACCTGAGCTTCATTCAAAGTTTTACTGGCGTAGTATATGCTACGAAAGAGTTTATCCTTCCTCTAGCCCAGAACTACCCCAATAACATGATCACTTGCATCACACATTAATTCAAAGGGTGAGTTCCAGTCTGGAGGTTGGATGACAGGCGTGGTAATGAGCTTGTTTTTCAAGGATTCAAAAGCTTTCAAGCAATCAGAGTTAAACTCAAATTTCATATCTTTTTCTAACAAGTGGCACAAAGGTCTAGCTTTTTTAGAAAAATCTTTAATGAACCTTCTGTAGAAGCCTGCATGCCCAAGAAAAGATCTCAGAGTTTTAATATTCACCGGTGGTGGCATCTTTGCTATGGCTTCTACTTTGGCTTGATCCACTTCTAGTCCTTTTCTGGAGATCTTATGTCCCAAGACTATTCCTTCTTTTACCATGAAGTGGCATTTTCCCCAATTAAGCACTAAATTAGAGGACAGGCATCTTTGGAGGACTTCTTCCAAGTTCTCAAAGTAGTGATCATATGACGTTCCCAGCACCGAAAAGTCATCCATGAAAACTTCTACTCCTTCACCTATTAGATCAGAAAAAATAGAGAACATACACCTTTGGAACGTTGCTGGTGCATTACATAACCCGAAGGGCATTATTTTAAAAGCGAATGTTCCGTATGGTCAAGTGAAGGTGGTTTTATGTTGATCTTCTGGTGCTATAGCAATCTGATTATACCCCGAATATCCATCAAGGAAGCAGAAGTACTCATTTCCTGCTAGATGATCCAACATATTATCTGTAAAAAGGAGCGGGAATTGGTCCTTCCTGGTGGCATTGTTGAGCTTTCTTAATCTTGGCAAATTCTCCATCCTGTAACTTTTCTTACAGGTATTAGCTCATTTTTCTCATTTACTTCCACTGTTATGCCTCCTTTTTTGGAAACGCATTGGACATGATTTACCCAACTGCTGTCAGATATTGGGTATATGATCCCTGCATCTAGCCATTTAATGACTTCCTTTCTTACCACTTCTTTCATTATAGGATTCAATCTCCTTTGGCGTTCTACTAAAAAACTGTTATGATCAGTCAATAATATTTTATGCATATAGAATGAGGGACTGATACCTTTGAGATCCGCTATGGTCCAACTGATAGCTCCTTGGTACTTCCTGAGCTTGTTGAGCAGCAGTTCTTCTTGTTCTTTGGTGAGAAATGAAGAAATGATCATAGGGAGGGTGTTATTGTTCCCCAGATATGCATATTTCAAGTGTTGGGGAAGAGGCTTCAGTTCTAGATCAGGAGGTTTTTCCGAAGAAGGTCGTTTGAATTGTTTTTCCTTCTCAGTTCTTATCAAAGGTTCAGGTCTCCTTTCTTGCAGATAACAACTCTACTCCTCTTTTGTGGACCTTCTTCTTCTTCCTCATATTCTCCCCCTTCTGTTTTTCTGCTGAACTGGTTATCTAACAAAGTAAGTGCAGAACACTCTTCCAATTCTTCTTCTTCATCCTGGAACTTCATTGCTTTAACGATATTGAATTTGATTTCATCATCATGAACTCTCATGGTTAGTTCCCCCTTTTTGTACATTGATAACTGCCCCTCCAGTTGCTAGGAACGGTCTACCCAGAATGATGGGAACGTCAATATCAGCTTCGTAATTGAAGATGATGAAATCAGCGAGCAAGATAAATTTGTCTACTTTGACTAGCAGATCTTCAATCTTCCCTTCTGGCTTGACAATGGGTCTGTCTGCCATCTGTAAAGTTACTGTGGTTGGTTCAGCTGGCCCCGTGGATAATTGTTTGAAAACATATAGAGGCATGAGATTGATGCTTGCCCCTAAATCACACAAGGCCTTCCCTTGGTATGTATTTCCTATAATGCAAGGAATGGTGAAGCTTCCTGGATCTTGAAGCTTAGGTGGAAGTTTTCCTAGATACTGACAACTTTCTTGTGTCATTTTTACAGTCTCATATTCTGTTATCCCACTTTTTTTTTAGAGAACATCTTTCATGAATTGTACCTGGGCGTTTGTTCTAGTGCGTCCACCAGAGGGATGTTGATGTGGAGTTGTTTTAGAATGTCCAGGAACTTTCCAAACTGCTTATCATCTTGTTGCTTCTTTGTTCTCTGAGGGAACAAAATTTTTGTTGGTATTTGCCTGCTTAGAGTTGGACTGATTGGTTGACTTCTGTCCACCTGGTTTTCATTGGCTTTGGCTTCTTTTCCAGGTTCTGGTTTCTGCTCATCTGTGGCTAGTTGTTGTTATTGTGCTTTTGGAGATGCTTTATTTTGTTCCTTTTTCTCTGGCAAAGTGGTGGGTTGTGTAGTGGCTTTCCCACTTCTCAAGGTGACCACCTTGATTTGCTCTGAAGGGGAATTGGGTAAAGTGAGTACTACCTTTGGTGAGGTTATTGAGGGGACGTCAGTATCCCCTGATAGTGATCTTTGCGCTCTTGTATTGAGACTGGCAGCAATTTGTCCCAAATGGGATTCAATGTTCCTGGCAACTACATCATTCCCGGTGATATATTCTTTGACATAGTTTTCCAAGGTTTTGATGCATTGGTCATCTCTGTGGAACGGAACGTAATTGTTTTTTCTTTGTTGTTAAAACGTTCCACTGCTGCTACCTTGCTGGTACTGCTGCAGAGTGGTGAATGGTCTGTGGTTCATGGGTGGCCTCCATTGGGGATTATGGTTCTGATCTTTTGTAATAGTTCCTCTAGGATTTGAATTGGTATTGCGTCGTGCTTGCTGATTATTATAAAACCTTGCAATTCTAAGTTTAAATATTAAAATATTAATGAGTAATTAAGTGATGGATTAGTGAAAATCCTAAAGATTAGGCCAAATTACAAAGAAAGGGCAAAATGGTAATTAGCCAACACGCAACCCTAGGAAGATAAAAATTGAGGTGAAGGTCTCAGATGATAAAAATAACCCTGAAATTGAATTCAGAACGAAAAATTGAGTGGTTAGGCAAGTTTCAGAAAAATCAGTGAATAGTGTTTTTACCAGGTCAAAATATCGCGGTACGAATGCACCGTAAAACGTGCCAGTTGAGTTTTGAGCTCTAGGTTTCAAATATGATTTATAAATGGTCTATAGAACTAGGAATAGGATTTCTGATAATATTTGATGGAATTAATTCAGTTTGGGGAAGCGTGCCAACGGCGCGCGCAACAGCTTAAAACAGTGTTTTCTCCGAACGAACGGAAAACTCAGGATTCATCTGATCAAGTATAGTTAATGTTAAAAATTAGAGTTTCTAAATAGGTTGTGAATTTATGGACGTTTAGTGGAATCGGAGGGAAATTCAATAAAGTTTTAAATCACGTGAGGTGGCGGTGGGACCCACCTCACTCAAAGTCATTTAAACACCTAAGCACCTACTATTCATCACCACTTTCACCCCCCTTTCTCTCTCCTAAAACCGTGAGCCCCTCCCCTCCATAGACATTTTAGGTTTCAATTCCTTCCTTGCTAAATCAACCAATTCTCAACCAAATCAAGTGATTTTTGTGTTGAAATTTATTGGAAACAACATTCCAAACACATTGGTGGTATCCATTTCCCTTGAAACCCTCTCTTTGGTGAGATATTTGCCATTTCCAGTTGCGAATGTTTGGAGAAATTTGAGGTTCATGGAGTCATTTGACCTTTCATTGCTTGGATAAGTCTTGGGGTAACATCAAGCCTTAGTTGTGAGTATATTTCCACCCCATTTACATGGTTTGATTGTAGTTTATTTTCATGAACCCTAAACCTTGAAATTTTGATGTGTGATGTTAGAGAGCTCAATTGGGAAAAGTTTGTACATGAAAGTGTTTTAGAATAATGTGTATTAGTTATAATTGCCATGAAAATTTTAGGTGAAAAATGTGGATTTTTAACTTAGAATATTTTGAGTAATCATGACATGGATTTTGGAAAATGCGTGAGATGTTATTGGTGAGTTGTTGGATGATTATATGTTGATATAATGGTATTGTTTGAGGTGTGGAAAGGTTGAAAATTGAATGAAATCCCTTGGAATTCCATAAGTACCAATTCGGCCTTTAGGGAAGTGTAGGAATTTGATGTTGTTTGTGTTGATTGGATAATATATCAAGTGTGAATGGTATTAAATTGGGTTGTGTGGTGGTTGGAAAGTGGTAGAATCAATGAAAAATAATAAATTGTATTTAGGGTCATAAAGGAACCTAGAGTGAATTATTTAGCAAAACGATGCTTAGAAGACGTAAAACGGAAAAACGACACTTGAATTAGCTTCTTGGCAACCTAAGGATGTGTAATAAAATGAGAAAGAAAATTTAGAAAAATAAATTTGAAAATTTTCCTTGCTTGGCCGAACCTTCCAAGGGGAGGGGAGTGATTTTGACGTTTTTCGCGTTTTAATGGAATTGAAGTATACTGATGGCTGTACATGGTTATGTAGGTTGCCGTACGTCGATTTGAATCCCGAACCGTGAATCGGTGGATTGCCCTTGGTTCTGGACCAAGTGGATTGAGGTAAGTGATTGGATCAATGCATGTATAATTATGAATTAGCATGTGTTGTGTGAACTTTGAGTAATTGGGAATGTCCTCTGTGTAGGCATTCTGTTAAGTAACATGTTTGGGAAATAAACTGCTGTGTAGCTAAGTGGAGGAACGTATTAAGGTAACCTCTTGGTACTGGGGCTTGTTCCCCTTGTGTGTTCCACCATGCCAGTTGATGATATTGGTAGGAAATGTGTATGAGTAGTGTAGAACAACATGAGCATGCATGTAGTATTTATGAGGGTACTTATGTACCGAGTCTCTGGCCAGTAGACAGTGTAGCCTTCGGGCAGTGCGGACTTCCACTAGATAGGTCTCCGAGAGGGAGTTCCAGTTGACCTAGGGTCGTGGTGTGTCATCCGGGTAGGAGCACACTAGGAAGTCTCGGGTCTATATGGATGGAAGAGGTACCTTGGTTGTGGTTCTTGGAACACGCCTTGGATGAGACCCGTAGGCTTATATGCTGAGGACGTTGCGTGGTATTGGTAGCTACCATTCCAGCTTCGTCGTATTTTATATCCCCATATTCCCCAGTTTCTCTAAATCCCTTGCTATATCCCGTTTTGAAAGTGGTTGTTTTATATTATTTATATGCATCGAAGTGAACCATTGGGCAGAGTTTTCTCCAGAACCTCTAGGTTACTGAGATATATTTGTATATCTCACCCCGTCTTGGGGCACTATTTCAAGAGGTAGCAGTGGCAGTGGAGCGGCGGGCAAGAAGCCCGTAGGATGACTAGTGGGAGCACCTTTACCATTTTGCATTTTGTTGGCCATGTGGCCTAGGCTAGACTTAGGGCATGAATATCTCATATGTATGTAGGATGAGTTTCATTAGCATATTTGTTCATGTCGTTTTGCCTAAGTCTAGTAGTTTGTGTCATTTAAGCTTATGTTTCTATTTGTAATTAAAGTTGTAATATTTATAAGTTGTAAATTGAAGTTGAAGTAGCTATAATATGTAATTTAAATGTTGTAAATGTACAAGAAATTCATGATATACTATGATGGAAGGGCTTTAGCCCTATTGTAGGTTTATGATTACTTGTATGTTGGAAATATGCATGAAAAGGGACTTTGTTGATTGAAACCATTTAAGGATTTAAAGTGAGCTATATTGTGTAATAAATATAAATTGAGTTGGGTTGTAAGTGCCCCAAGACATTGTTGGTCCTTGTGTGTGCCAGCCATTGGATTATTAGGTACATTTGAGGTAATAGTGAGCTTATGCAAATTTGGAGATTTTAGGAAAAACAAAGGAAACTCTGGCGAATTTTCTGTAAAATTGGCACATTTTAGACGAACTTCGGGAGAGCATATCTCCCTCCACAGAGGTCCGATAGGGACGTTCCGTACGCCATTTTGAATTTTGAGATGTCCCCTACAAGGTTTTAAAATATGAACAAATTCTGGGTTTCACGATGCCCTGTAGGATTTATTGAACACGGACTGTCCAGAACCCTCTTATGCAGGGGCTGTTTCTGGCAGTTTTTGGGAAATTAATTCCCGCTTCGTTTCTCAATCAAATTAAGCGTATGATATATCAAATTGAAGGTTGAGGTGTCTAGTTTGTAGCATAAATATTTGAGAGAAATTGGTAGAGTACCAATTCTGTAGTAATTCGTGGAGTGAGAGATGTTTTGAGCTGTTTTGGGGTTGGTTGGTAGTTTTGCTTGTCCAACTTCAAACGGCGATAACCGGAGCAAACGAGCTCCGCTTATAGCGTGTGATAGCTTCCTAGAAATGTAATTAAGTAAGAAAAAAATATAACTAGAGAGAAAGGTCTGGTATGGTATGGTGTGTTCGCAGAAAAATAATTAGTCAACCATGTTCGAATAAGTAAAAACATAAGATTGGGAAATTGGCTAAGTGGGTTTATAGGGACCCCTTAGTGACTTATAATAAGTAAAGTAAGATATTAAAATAGTTAAAATAAGTATTCCGCAAGATTTTACAGTTATGGTCACAGCTTTTAATTATTACGCTTTTTATTGTTTTAAATGCTCGCGTAATAATCGAAAAAAGTTTATTCGCATTTTTATAAATGAATTGCTGTGATTGTAACTGTGCTTAATATCATAATTAATGTTAATAATACCGGTGTACAACGGGCTGTAAATTTTATGGTATCAGAGCAATTTTGTTAGGGAACTCTGATAATGTATAGTTGTGTTATGTGCTGCAAAGTTGTATGTAGATTCTTATCGATTACTGCATATGTGGTTCCTTAGTGTGGGTTTGATCAACCCATTACTTTGTGTCACATGCGTGGTCATCGTAAGAAGCCTGCGTGGCAACCCTGAAGCACTGAATGTAAGTCCTTAGCTTGATGTTGCGGCTGCAGTGTTGACTGCTCCATGGACAAGTGATGGCAGTAAGTAAAATATGAATATTATAGGATTTAAGGAAAGCAGGCTTAAATATTTTGTCTGACTTTTGATGAAAGTTAAAAAGAAAATTGTATTATAAGTAAAAGTTGTAAGCAAATCTACGATACGTACGGTAGTAGCAGAGACGAACCTTGTGGTGCTGTGAATAATAAATATATAGTTGAGACGAGTTACAGTGTGAAGATAGTATCGGTAAAATTTTTATGTATAAGTGTAGTATGGTAAAACAATTATGTACAGGTGGACTTGGCGAGTAGACTCCACTAAGGTGAGTGACTTAGAACCTGACGAATTATTGGAAGATGGGAACAAGTATGCTTAGTTACGAGTTAGAATATGTTATGTTTGATTAGAAGT